>NC_137627.1:11423207-11710707 GCF_963383615.2 Lipophrys pholis | reverse complement strand
GAGAGTGTCCCCATATTAAATCTTATTGGCGCGACTTAAATAAAAGCATGGAGAAGATTTTGAAAGCAAAACTTCCATTTACATCTGAGGATATATTTACCTTGGAAAAGTGAGCCTGGAAATAACAAGTTCAGCTGATAAATATTTATTTCGAATAATGCTGGTGGCGGGGGGAAAAAAAGCCATCACCAAGAAGTGGATAAAAAAAAAAGGATGCACCTGAAAAGGAGGATTGGGTAGAGGTAATATAAAGCAGTCATAAAGAAGCTGACTTTTTCAGTTTGACTAGAATAGCGCCCCCTACATTGTTTTTACATTTGTAATATCTAAAACGGGCAACCCTTTTAACACGTTTCACCTACGTCCAAGAAATGTGGTGGACATATGCAGCACGTCCAGCAGCAGAGAAATGTCATTGACACCCACACTTTTAATTTATATAAGATGACACACTTGAAAAAGAGATTATTAATCTCAAGTGGGGTTCTCCTGGCTAAATAAATAAAGAATTGTTAGCTCCAGATTTTTACCACGTTCTATAGTTGCATGAGAAGGTTATGTTTTTGTCTGTTTGTTTGTATTTATTTATTTATATATTCATTCATTGGTTTGTATGTATGTATTTTACCAACTTTTCGCAAAAACTGCTCACTTGAATTGCATGAAATTTGCAGGGATGATTCCAAGGACCAATCGATTCGATTTTGGGATGTTAACCGTTAACCGTTAACCATTTCCGAACAAATCCCGAATAACTGCGAAAAAAATTTCCCATACGAAGCCGATGGGAGAAGCACCTCATGGAGATCGAAGGAGCTCAGCATCTGTTGCCATGGAGACGCTCCCTGCTCCCGCTGTGATGTTTATATATTACATTATATATTATATTTATTTTGTTTTTGTACAACAACACAAGAAATACCATCGATCGAATAGCTCTGTGCTTGTTTGGCAGCTCGTGTGTTAAATAAATGAAATAACTTTACAAAGAGTTGTGTAGTTCTATAACCTGCAGTTCGATGCTGAAATCACACAAACTTTCCAAGACTGGAGCAGCTTTACTGTTCCGTCACGTTTGCTGTGAAATGATAGTTTGTGATTTTTCCCCTTGATTGTGTTTTTTTTTTTTTTTTTTTTTTTTTTCATTTTTTGTTATATGAGTTATCGTACAAGTCCTTGTTTCAGCTCGGCTTTTTTTTTTTTTACTTGCAAACTCTGCAAAACACTTTTGCTGACACATGCTTTATAATGATGACTTATCAAAACTGAACGAGCAATGTATGTGGTTTTCTTTAGTTTAACTAAAAATAAACACTTCTTTACAAAAAAAAGTGGAAGTAATTTAGTACATAATGAAAAATCACTGCAGAAACAAGCTCAAATGTCAGCTCCTATCATCCGATCGTTTCCAGAACAAAACCTAGTTGCATGTTTCCCTCGCTCTTTAAATCTCAGAATGGAATATAAAGGGAAAAATACAATAAACTCCCTCTGTGAAACCTCCAGCCGAAGTTTCAACGCCACATGTCCGTGATAAAAGATTAATAATTGTTGTTCCTCTTTTATCCATCAGAAGACGGAGGATGTTGTCTGGCCACACGCCAGCTCAGTCATACTTTACATCATTCATAAAGTATTTTTCGCAGGCAGGGGACTTCCACGATATCTGAAACTGTGGAAAATGACTCAATTATGTGACCGCTTCACTTTAAATCCTCGAGTGCATATTCAATAAATTTTTGAATTTGTGAGCATGTGTCTGCTTTTTATGGACGTTTTTTTTATTCCCTTTTCGTGCAACTGTTTGCATTTATGCCTCCATATTAAAAAATGATTTCTTTTTGAAGCCGAATTAGTATAAACGAATTCGATTTTTTAATTTTTTTATCTGAAATGTTCAGAAGTGTATGTCGAAAGTGCATTGGAAAGCTGATGACAAAACGTTGCTGCTTTTCCACTGCTTCACAACCTTGTGGCATGCAGATGTGAGGGATGTGGGGCTCCCAGAGCGAAGCTGGAGGCAAAAACAAGAGAAGAACTCAGGAATAATTTGTCACTCTGATAAGAGATCTGACATAAAACATTCCCCGGGGTACAATCATACGAAGCTAAAATACACCAGGCCTGCCAGACCAGCTGCGTGTGTGTGCGTGTGTGCGTGTGTGCGTGTGTGTGTGTGTGTGTGTGTGTGTGTGTGTGTGTGTGTGTGTGTGTGTGTGTGTGTGTGTGTGTGTGTGTGTGTGTGTGTGCGTGTGTGTGTTGGGCTCATAGTCTGTGGTGTCACCAAAGCCAAAGTAATCTGGCAAAAACATACCTTCATACACATGAGGTGGAAAGAAAGAGTGACGAGAGAGAGAGAGAGAGAGAGAGAGAGAGCTCTCCAGCCTCGTCTGGCCCTGTACTCACAGAGCTTTTGGCATCTCTTTGCCTTCCTCCTTCCTGCACCCCTGAAGTGCACGGTTAATCCCTAAAGCTCCATCCCCATTTAAAGACAGGCACATCACGCAAACCTGCCTGTCTGCATTGCATCCCAGCACACACACACACACACACACACACACACACACACACTCATGACCCCGCTCTGTCACACATGCATGCTGCTCGGTCCTACAAATACGGAGAAAGACGGAAAATGGCTCAGTAGGGGGTTAAGCACTGTGGTGGCTGTAGCAGCAGCAGTCCCCCCCCCCCCCCCCAAACACACACACACACACACACACACACACACACACACACACACACACATCACACACACGTCACACACAGCAGTCGTGTGATGGGCTTGGATCACAAGTTGAGGTACAGAAAAGGGTTTTGAAGACACTCATCAACTGGGAATGGCATGTGCATCTGTGGCTGCGTGCATAACTGCAGTCGGGGCATGTTTGTGAGACGAGGAGTGGTTTAAAATAGGATGTTGACAATGTGTGGACACCAGGAAAAGCAGTTCAGACGCAGGTCAGGCTGCAGGCCTGTGGGCAAAAAGAAGTATGTGAGATTCATCCACGCGTTCATGAAGTTTTGGGTTTGCTGTGTTTGTTTAAGAAGATGATTGCTTATCAAAACCAGTCGCTAGAATTATTGTTTAAGGAATAAAACTTTATTTTCCGTCACCTCTTCACTTAACACCGGAACTGCAGTTGAGAAAAATGTGAAAGATGAATTAAAGATGCCTTTCACTTGTTTATTTTTTAATGCTCTTGGTTTGATGCGATCAGATCTACAGTCACACCACGCAGTCCTCAGAAATGTGCAAACTAAACTGACACATATAGACATGGAGACACTGACATCTAGTGGGTGTGATGAGAAGTTTACACGTACTTGTACTCTGCGTAAGAGTACTGCAACGACAGATGCATGTTGCCACAAAGATTAAGATATGGACCCACCCAAAAAATGTAATAAAATCTTAATGTAACTGGGTTTATCCAGACTAGGGAGGGTGAATCTGTTTCATGTTTTTATTGACAGAGAAAATATGATGTAATTATGTGATGTGAAAATGTTTTTTTCCCACCATTTTAATTAAAGCATTTGTTTATTCAATAGCCGTGAGAGAAAATAAGATTGAAAGTGGAGGAAGACAACCCGGTGTACTTTCAAGAGTTTAGAAACCTTTAAACTCTGTGACTAATTCCAGGTTCAAATAGAAATGTCAGAGTGACTCTGTACCTGCCGGAGCTGACACTCATTAAATTGTGCAGGAACCATACAATGATTACTGGCTCTCCTTATCATAGATGCTTTTTTTTTTTTTTTTTTTTTTTTAAACTTATAAAGAAAACATTTCTGATTCTTTGTGAGCAATCAGACCAAGATAAACAACATGTCAGACTTCCTTAAGGCCTTTCCACAGAGGAAACCTTGTAAATGACGCTCGAGTGGATTTGACTGAAGGCTCCTTTAGGGAAATCAACTCAAATTGATTGTTCACTGCTTAGAAATATGGCTCTGCCTCAAGTTTCTATCAGTCTGAGCCAGAATGGTCAGAAAGTCAATGCGTGAGCTTTGTTTACAGACAGGAAAGCGGCTTCAGCACAGGATGCACAAGATTCCAATAAACAATAGAGAATTCTCTGCTAATACAGCTGGAATCAGATTTATTTGTGAAACAATCATAACAGAAGCGTGGCCGGGGACTTTACATGGTGGAAACAAGGTCAAACATTTGGAACATAAAACAACACACTGGTGTGTCAAAGTGAAAAGCCGTATGAAGATCTGTGGCTGTGCCAGGAGTTAATCTAAATTCAGAAGAAAACGGGGCTTATTGTTGACTTCATTCAAAGTCACAGCGGCCTGGTGTATTCTGTTTACCTTCATCTAAACAATGCTTCAGCTTTGAATGTTTTCTCACAGGCTCACTCGCATTACATGCCAATGGACGACTCCGAGGGGTGAGGAATGACCTCACTTGTATTTACAGACCAATATTAACACCAGCAAGCAGAACTTCTGTGACTCGGTTACTGGAATAAACAGGGAATCCGTACGACTCTGAGACAATAAATAAAAACTGCAATGATTAGAGCGATGCAGAAGCTCTGGCTTAAAGAACCCCTGAGACCTCAGGCCCCTCTGCTGGGAGCCGCTGAGCTGAGAAACGCCCCAGAGGAGAGTGTGACTGACTTTTGGAGGCCGGCTTAAGCACCATAAATAACGTGAACTGTGGAGTCCAAGCAGCTTATCAGCACAACACCATTAAACTAAAAGGGCGGCAGAAAAACATATGTTGGCAATTATTTCAAACTGTTTCTGTGAATTTTCACTCAAAATGATAAATCGTAAAGTACATTTGTGACTGATGCTGAGCATGCGATCTGTCAGAATACGGAAAGAAAGAAGATTTCTAACATTGATAATGACTTAAAATGTTATGAATTAAGTTGGAATATGATATTAACTTAAAATGTCAAGAATAAAATGTCCATTATGTTTGATTAGACGTCAAAATATTGGGAGTAAAGGTGATGTGTAAGTGATAAACCTGGAGTGTTAGTTGATATGAGGAGGAAAAAACAACATAACGAGATATGAAGTCAAAATACTTGTCAATAAAGTTGGAACGCCAAAATGTGAGTTGAAAAATTGAAAACAAGAGAAATTGTCATAATAATGTTAACTAGTCAAAAACAAAGTTAAAATGTAGAAACTACTGTTGAGGAAAAACTAAATAATAACCTTAATATAAATTAGAATTTCAACAGGAACAACGACAAATTTCAAGAATTTCAAGAACACTGCGGTGGCAGCTGTGGCTTAGAAAAGATGTGGATCTGGGATCAAAGGCCTGTAGGGGCCTGTAGGATTCAATCCTACAGCTGACAGGTCACCCCTGAGGGTCCCTGGATTGTAGCAGCCCATCACTCCCAGAATAGGATGGGTGCTTTAAGACGGGAGAGCAAGAGGGGGCTCAGCCTTGTAACAACTATCCATCCATCTTCTATACCGCTTCATCATGTTCAGGGTCGCGGAGCACTGGAGCCAATCCCAGCCAACCACGGGGAGGGCAGGGAACACCGGGACAGGTCACCAGTCCATCACAGTGAAACACACAACCACACACTCTCATTCACGCCTTGGGGAAATTCAACTCATGTCGGGACGATGCAAACGCCACACAGAAAAAAACAACCAACAACTTAATAATTTTGGACATTCTGAATGTAATAAAGCATGATAATAATGTAATGAAATACTAAAACATAACCCTACTTTTATAAGAAATACAGCCTTATTTATGTATTATTACATCACTATTTGCAGTTATTAGATTTGAAAGTTTTTTTTTAATGCCGTTTCAACTTATTACTTATTAAATAAAAGCATATTACGACTAAAGATCGAATATGTTACTACATTATCGTTATTGAAAAAGGCCAGAATGATTACCTTGATGGAAGGCATTAGAGCAGTTGAGAAGCTTTTGGGCTACCGGTGTAATGCTTCAGTCTGTCCGCACGGGGCAGCCACGAGCCGATGAGTTCCCGGTCTTCCTCGCGAAGAAGACTCCGTGCCTCGTATCTCCGGGTTAATGCTGACGCGTCCCTCTTCTTCCTCTCACCGACGTGTCAGTCCTCTCCTGTCCGGGCTCTGAGCAGACATGGCACCCAAAGGCAGCAGCAAGCAGCAGTCGGAGGAGGACCTGCTCCTGCAGGACTTCAGCAGAAACCTCTCCGCCAAGTCCACCGCTTTGTTTTACGGGAACGCGCTGATCGTGTCCGCGATTCCGATCTGTGAGTACCGGGGAGCTAACAAGAGCTAAAGGGGCTAACACCTCCCTCATCTCAGCTGAAAGAACCAACTTCTTTTAGAAATGTGACCAACTTTAGAGTCTCAAAGTCACACGAGAGCATATTAAGAGTATGTTGTTTTTGATAAAGTGCTAAAATGAGCTTGTAGCAGGACTGAGGCTACCATCAGTGACACATGAAGGACCTTCTAAAGTTTTCTCTGTCTCTCTGTAGGGCTGTTCTGGAGGATCTGGCACATGGACCTGGTCCAGTCTGCGGTCCTGTACGCTGTGATGACCCTGGTCAGCACATACCTGGTGGCTTTCGCCTACAAGAACGTCAAGTTTGTGCTCAAACACAAGTAAGGACAGAAACTGCACCCAGTGATTGTAACACGTTTGATCCTCTGGTTCTGGACACAAGCTGCTTTTTACTCTGACACATCTGGAATTACATGGTCATATAGGGAACCCTCATTTGAGGAAAGTTTTAACTTCAGGTGGTAATTTCACATAATGTGGAGCACTTGCCTTTTATGACTTTCAGTCGGTTTCTGTCTTCCTCCTAATTCACGTGAACGTCTTCATCTTCCAGAGTCGCCCAGAAGCGCGAGGACGCCGTATCCAAGGAGGTGACGAGGAAGCTGTCTGAGGCCGACAATCGCAAGATGTCACGCAAGGAGAAAGATGAGAGGTGAGTGACGATTCATCTAAAAGTCAGCCGTTTGTGGCAGAGCAGTAGCATGCACACGTCTTTCTGTAAATCCTGAAAATGGAACTGTAGAAGTGGGTGATCATGTCCAGACAAGAGAAGCTCCCGCCTATAATACCAGACTGTATTGTTGATTAAAATGCTTCCATTGTGGCAACGTGTGTCAAACGATGGTACAAGTGCTGTCTGAAGACCAATGACGATCACACTATCAACTTTTATTTATTTATACACCTGTCTGAAATGTGCATCGCACTGCATTAATGTATTTAAGCTACACAACTATCATGCTACAGGCTGGATGTGGACTTTGACAGAGACACAGGGGAGGCTGGTCTGCGGCGTGTCTCTCCACCAAGAGCCTGAGATATTAAGCGGGCACTAACGTCCAGCTGTTCTCCTGCCAACAGGATCCTGTGGAAGAAGAATGAAGTCGCCGACTACGAGGCCACCACCTTCTCCATCTTCTACAACAACACTCTTTTCCTGGTCCTCGTGATCGTCGCCTCCTTTTTCTTGCTCAAGAACTTCAACCCCACCGTGTATCCTTTCAGTCGAATGACACACGTTCGATCTTTTAACACTCCGCCACAGAGTGCCTGCGGCGACAGAACTTGTTTTCGCATTTCGCTTGATCACAGCCTGTTCTGGCGATCAAATGCACAGAATTATCCGGGTGGCTCAATGTTCAATTTTCTCCACGCAAATTATTTTTCACATCTTATTAAAGTCTCTTAATGTGTTTTCTCCTTAACCTGCCTTTTCCCAGCAACTACATTCTGTCGATCAGCGCCTCATCGGGACTCATCGCTCTGCTGTCGACAGGCTCCAAGTAAAGAAGGATGAGGAAAAAAAAACCGGGGAGGAATTGAGAAAATGGTATACAACATATTGTTTTTCACTTGGGTTAGGAGAAGGTTTTAATGGGGGAATGGAGATATCACAGTTCAGCTTCATGAAATTCATGATCAAGTGTCTGGAGGGAGCTCCTCCAGGTCTGTCCTCTGTTTTTTGTAACAAATAAAGCTCAAAAGATCAAGTATGTGTGTCCTGCTTGTCCATCGATTGCGCGACTCAAGCATTTCCATTGGCATTGCGTTTATTTGTAATCACACGTTTGTATAGAGTATTTACAGATGAACCACTGATCAGGAGAGGAAACGATACACTGATGGTTTACACGTCACACACAGAGAAAAAGGGGAACGCAGCTCCAGCGTTTCCCATAACCATGTTATAGAAGACATTAAACCCTCTTTGATTTAGGTTGATTCAAATCCAGACTAAATCAAATTACCTAATTGAAAATCTGCTACAGATAAATGTGGTTTTTTTTTTGGTTTTTTTACCAGTTTTAAAGGAGTCCATTTTCCTTTACAGATTTGAGTGAAGTTATATCACAGTTCAAAAAGGAATATTTCCTTATAAGAGCTGCAGAGCTTTTGTTTTTTTTTCTCGGATAAACATTTTAGTTTTCTGTGGAGCAAAATGTTCTTAGCTTCTACATGCTCCTAAAAGATAAAGTCTCTGTCGAGGAGCGATTCGAGTGTTTAACCCATTTCCATCAGTTGTTGTACAAAATAAAGGCCAAGATGCATCATGTAGAGAACAAGGACCTTTTCAAGATTCCTTTTTTTTTTTTTTTTTTTTTAAATGACGATGTTGATATGAATGCTTTGTATTCCCAACCTTCCAACCAAATAACACAAGAAACGGTAAACCTGAAAAACAATAATCTGCATGTATGATCTTCCATTATGTTATTTTTAAGGCATCACCCCAACACCCTTTTGCCAGCTTGTAAATGAAAGACCTCCCTGAACTCTTGAAGCAGGACTCAAATCAAGGCACTCTGTCAGGTGGCTGCGCTCAAACTCAATTTTTGTAATGGTTGGACAATTTGTTGACTTGCTCACAGACAGTTCACGTTGGAAAACAAATATTGTTTTACCACAAATAAAGAACAAGAGGTGCTTCAGATGAGGACAACATGCTCAAAGATGGAATCATCATTTTCGTAAGTATATAAGCAGTTGTTTGCATCGCAGGTATGACAAAAGTGTAGGAATATTTACAATTCAAATCCAATGTTCTCTGAACAGGTACTGCGGAACCGTGGTTGTAATTCTTATTCTTCTTTTGAATGGAACAGTTTTTGTGTGACAAGTCAACAAATGAGCCCCACAGACGGGACTGAGCTGGAACCTGGCCAACGCTTCTGCTGATCTCAGGTGATGGCTTGTTTTCCCACATGAGACAAAGCAAAAAATATTGCAAGACGGTGCAAAAACCATGAACTCTTGGGCGTGGAGCCACCTGGTCAGAGATGCGAAGTCGCAGAGGAACATTTAGGCTGTTTACTGCTCTCGTCACACACGCTTAGTTTTAAATAGCCCAATGGAGTCCAAAATGCAAAGCAAATCAGACCCTCGTTCCTTAGAAATCTTCCTATGACGAATCTCTGAGAAGGTAAAAAAAAAAATTAATTGTGTGACAGTGTAAAGTCAGGCCAGAGGAGGAGGAGGAGAACGGGATGAAGAGTGACTCAAACACTGCAACTGATGCAGTGATACTGCAGTGGAGCAACAAAATAACTCTATGTACATCTTATTTATATTCTAGCCATACAGTACAGAGAAGTCTCCAAACACATGTGAGGCATCTTTATGTTACAGGGTTTTCCTTAACAGTATATGTACATTTCAAACAAAAGCTGTATTTCAAAATGTCAAAATAACTTTTATATTTATTACCTACTCTAGAATAAATACTGTAGTCAATGCCACGTCTGAAGTACCTTCGTTTTATACCACATTGTGCCATTAATAAGCAGTCTTTCACAGAGCAGAGCAGAGGTCCGTCATCCTTTCAGTTCATTATATGCTTACGTTTACATCCTTGAGTTGCTTTGAAGCAATGAGTGATCTGGGTTCAGTTCACAGGCAGAAATGAACGCCAACCGAGAGAAAGAAGTACATTTTTTTTGTGAAGCAAAGCTGCAGTTCCTCAGGACGCTCACACGAGGGCGACGTGCTTCTCCTCGCTCACAGTTTTGCCTGTGTTGGTACTCACCGTCCCACATCCCCTGCTTCACTGGGTTGGATCAGACTCCTTCCTGTTGTTTAAGTATGTGCTTTGTCAAAGAGAAGAAAGAGGCACACTATAGCTGGGAAACATGCATCTGTTGGTTAATACGCTCAGGATCTGCAGCCTACAGTATCTACCGAAGACGACTCAGCACTAATCTAACTATTGTAATATATTTGATAGCTATTTGAAAGATAATTCAAGCTTTTAAGGAAATGGGTTTTTTTGAGGCCGCATTCATATTCATAAAGCTCAGTTTTCAATAAATATGAGTAGGTCATTTCCCCCTTCTTGAACCAAACATTAAAGTGAGAAGGAGCCATTTCACCCTCATGTATGTGTGACAGAGGAGGTGCGGGCATTAGGCTCACACGGTAAATTTGTTTGCTGCAGCATAGCGATTGAATAAAGCACATCTGGGACGGGAGGGTGGTGAAGGAATGGGTCTTAGGAAGCATGCAGCAGAAGCCACCTCATGTCCACTTTCATGTGGGACCTCTAGGTCCCGAGCATGAGGCGCTTGCATTGAAGTATTCAGCTGTGGTACGGTAGTTCTCATAAATAAAATATGTGTTGGATGTGAATTTTATGCACAAATTAAATTACTTGAGAGCGGAAGTCTGGCTTTCATATAGGTGGATTTCTGTCTCAGAGGTCTGAGCCGTGTGCTGAATTGTGATTACATGGGGAGCAAAAAAAATGAATAAGTAGCTTAGATGTCTCTCTATAAGCTTCAACTACCAGGAGGCCTTTGAGCAAGGCACTTTTACTTTGAATATAACTGCGGTGACGTTGTGTTTTTATCAGCCAATGTAGAAGTGAGTATGAGGTTGAGGAGCTCTTGTTGCACACCTCCCCATCAAATAGAAGTCACACTATCTGTTAAGGTAATTACATTTCATAACATCATTGGTACTGGTGTTGGGATTGGTGCTCCAAATGACTCAGAATCTGAGCCTCAACTGCTGTAAACTGCTGCTAAATGGGGAAACACTGAGTTCGGTGGGGGTGGAGGGGGGGGGGGGGGGGGGGGGTGGAGTGGAGCTACACATTTTAATCTACTCAAGCAGACGAGGCTGTGTTTTGTAAAGCTGTTCTTGGCTGAGCTGGACTGCACCTGAGATGAGCCTGGTAGAGCTGATCTGAGCAAGACGAGTCTCAAACAGACGGTTTGAAACGCCGCGCTTGAGCGAGGCTGTCTGCCCCGAGCTGGAGTGGGCTGGAGCTGAGTGGGGCCCAGGGAGAGAACCATGGACATGAACACTGAACTGAGGGTCCAAGGTAGCGTGTATGGTTAAGGTCGGTAGGTACAGCTGTCCACCAGCCTGGCCTAAGAGCGGTAGTCCTTCTTACTGTACGGCCTGTTGCCCAGGATGTGGTCGATCTCTGACACCACATGAGAGGTCATCTTGGGAAGGACCTGTGAGGGAGAGATGGAGTGAGACACTGATCTGTAATCAAACATGGGTGGGGCGCCTCCGTTTGTTCCAACCTGTATGGCCCCGAGGTTCTCAGTCAGCTGTTCCGGGTTGGAAGTTCCCAGAAGGACCGAGCTCACGCCTTCATTTCTTAGACACCACGCTGGGGACGAAAATAGGCGGGAGTTAACATCAAACACTTGACGGCATGATGCTAATTGTTATTGTCTTACAGCAAATTAGAAATATAAATGAACTTCCTGAATTGCCCTTCATTGCCATTTCCCGGGTGTTTGAAATCAGAAGCAGAGTGATACTAAACCTCACACAGTACTGGCAGCTGTTTTCTACTGCAGCTGAAAGCACAAACCCCTGCTTATGTCGAACACCAGAGGGGCTCCGGTGCTGCAGCCCCGAGCAATACTGGTTTTCAAAGCCCGACTTTACACTGCTTCCACTGTATTTTTCATATTTCAGGGGGGAGTCTTACCCACAGCCAGCTGAGGCAGGGTACATCCCAGCTTCTCTGCAATGTGGTTGAGCTCCTTCAGCTTCGCCTGTTGCTTCCTTCCGTCCTCGCTTACAATTTTCTCCTTCAACCACTGATAGGACTGACAGAGGAGAGGAGGGGAGAGGAGCACCGCCATGAGAGTGATGACACAAAGAGAACAGACAAAAAATGTACACAAGAGACATGAAGCCAGTGTCGAGGTGTGTCATCTGCTCTCTTGCTCTTGCTCTTGTATGTGTGAGTCCTCGAGCTGCCGACATCTGAACCAGTTGTAGTCTGTTAACTGTGATTTTGAGTAATCCAGTAAGAAAAACATTACAATAATCCAGACGTGTGAAAACAAAAGCATGAATCAGTTTGTCAGCATCTCACTGGTTCAGAAAAACGTCGAACTCGTGAAACGTTACTGAGGTGAAATAAAGCTGTTTTGGTGGTGATGTTTGTGTGAAAATTTAAATTTTAGTCTAAATTTACACCAAGTCCAAGTGGTTTCCACACTATTTTCAGCATGTAGGTTAAGGTACGATGATATTCACGTGATCTTTTTTGTCAGACACACATTCACACATCCACTGTCTGCAGAAGGCCACGTGATTGTGTAGTGCTTCGGTCCTTTTATTATTGTGGTTGCATGTTCTTCCTGTGCATGCAAGGATTTTGGAAGAAGATAAGATTTTTGTGGACTCAAAAATTGAATAGGACATTTTGGTAAAGGTCACTCAGTGGGTAATGCCTCAGTAGTTTGTTGTTACTTAAAGCACAACGACAGTTTGGTTGCATCTCATCTAAAATGTGAAATTAACAACAAGCATCTTTCAGGAGTATTTCAGAACCATCTTCACCTCTCGTCCGTCTCACCTTCATGGAGGCTCGGGAAGATTCCGGAATGCCATTTTCATACTTTCCCGTGATGATGCCGCACGCCAGCGGCGACCACGTCATCGCCCCAACTCCTGTCGCCATGGAGACCGCAGGGAGTTAAACAGGATGAGTTTTAGCGCGACATACCGGAGGAAAAGGTGAGAAGAAAAAAAAGTGTGAGAACAGTGTCGGAAAGATGAGAGAATATATGAGGTGATGACAGAGGGGAGGATGTTACAAACTCAATGGTAATGAGTAAGAAATGGTGATGCTATAGATTCTTTCTGAACTTGACATGAATAAATAAACCTTCCTAGGGAGACAATAAAGTGTCTTGTATTGTTAATCACACTCGACCTCATTTTCTCTCATACAGGGCAAGTTTGGTATTGCTGCTACTTCTCGCACCAGCACACTGTGCTCAAACCTGATTTACTGGCCAGGCCAGACACAATTCTCTTCATCGAATAAACAATTAAAACCCGCCCGTTATAAATGTTTGATTTCAGACGGATACACAGGCTGTGCAAACACACCATCTGGCCAATCAGGCGAGGCCCCAGCGAGTCGTCAGCTACCTGCTGATTGAATCTTAATTAATTTGGTGGCGGTTGTGAGGTGAGCCAGCATGACAGCTGAGGAACAGCAGACTGAGAAAAACGTGGTAGAATGACCCACCAGGGGAAAAATTCTAATCCATGCAGCCTCAGGAGGAGATTTTAGTGAAATTAGAGAAAAGTCCCCACTTCTCAGGAATGTCCTCACTCTTTTGGTGAAAATGTTGCTCCGATCTCCACTTCGTAGCACATGAAAGAACACACGCACACGCACACACACACACACACACACACACACACACACACACACACACACACACACACACACACACACACACACACACACACACACACACACACACACACACACACACACACACACACACACACACACACACACACACACACACACACACACACACACAGAGCATACTTGCCTATCTTATGGTAAAGTTCAGGCAGTTGCACCTCAACTTTCTCCCTCTGGAAGAGATGATACTCAGCTTGCTCACACACCGGGGGGATCAGATTAAACTGTCTTGCCACAGAATAAGCCTCCTGGAGATAAAAGAGAAGGAAAACGGCAGGGTAAGACATGGCATATCATTACGACGTAAAGAGTGAGATTATAGGTGGTTTTCTCATTTCAATTCTATGATGGGTAATGTCAAATATTTCATTACTGATGAGAAAAAAGCCAGACAGAAAGCAGGAAAGCAAGAGAATGAATAAAACGATGATGATATGCAAGACCACAGGTTAGGAGGGAAGGATAGTGACGGGCAAATCTGAGGGGGGGGGGGGGGGGGGGGGGGGGGGGGGGGGGAGTGAGAAGGGGGTGGGGTGGGGTGGTAATCAGCTTGTGGAAGCGTGGCACAAATTCAAATGCACAGCTCACAGTAAGTCAACCAATCAATATTCCATATCGCAAGTCTCCCAGGCATCATATTCAAATTTCCTTACATATGCGTGTGTCCTCTTATCTATTCTTTCCACATGTCTTTGAAAATCACCCGCTACATGTGTACACACACACACACACACACACACACACATACACACACACACACACACACACCAGAGATATTGCAATTGTTCCTTAAATACCCGTTTATTTTCTGGGTTTCCTGCAGTGAAAGACGAGTCAGGATGGGGGCATTGTGGGAGGGGAACTGACTCGGCGTAACACAAGGATAATGTCAGTGCAGTCGCTCAACTTTACAAAACACCCCTGACCTCTCTGCACCGAAACGCGTGCAGCTGCGTGTCGTACTGTACAGCGAAAGGCTGTGTTTACCACCTGCGTGCGCACACACACCCACACCCACACACACACACACACACACACACACACACACACACACACACACACACACACACACACACACACACACACACACACACACACACACACACACACACACACACACACACACACACACACAGAAATCTCTACCCTTCATTACCCATGCTATCTAAATTACACAGCTTTCATCTGAGCTTGTGTTTTCTAAAGATATCTGTTCTCTTTCACCACGATCACAGTGAGAGGATGTCAACACGTCGCACTGCGCTCGGAGGGAGCGGGAGGCTGATAAAGAGAGCAGAAGATAAGAGAGGCAGAGGATGGCTGATAGGTCCTTGAATGTCACTTCAGGCATGTGTTCATTTCACAGCTCTCTGCGTTCTTCATGTACTCAGAAATGGAGCCGCGTAGATTGTTTCCGACGTTAACATTCCATAGAGGACGCTATGTTTTCCTTGAACATTTACTCAAATCTTTCAGCTGGGAAGTTTCCCTCAGATTATTCTATTTCTAGATGAGCAATGTATCGGGGATGAAATCAGACAGCAAGTGGCTAAAATGAATCCCTAATAGTGTAAAGTTGCTGAAATAACATGTTTTGTTTTTTTTTAAGTGGAGTTTCTATGGTACGTTTGCATGTTCTCCCTGTGCACTCCCTCCCTCAACTCAATGACGTGTTGAGATTATTTCAAAGGAGTTTCCTCACAGGGCCACACAAGTCCATCCATCCATCCATTAACTTAATTCACTTAAATATTGAACATGCTGATTCTTGAATCTTAGGAAGTGTCAAAATGAGAAATGACGCTTTACTTTGTCGTGCTTCTGCGCTTCTTATTTAACCGTTGAAGACAAATCTATTGCCAAAGTGGAGAGAGACCTCATATTCATCTGGGCAAGTTGCCAAAATTGTCCCAATTCCCCAATTCAATGGGATTCCAAGTGGGAATTTTCAGAAAATGTTCATTAAAAAAAATAAAAGAACATCGAGCATTAAAAGATCTCGCATAAAAAAGAAGTTTCTCTTTTAATTCAGTGACTGGCATTCCACATATCTCACTGGATTGAGATGAAAAATGTCTTTTCTGCTCACCATAATCTCCATGGCCGTCCATCGAGACGTCCCCCAGTACATCGCCATGCCCTGGTTTATCACGTAGGTCATCGCTCGAACAATCTCTGTGAAGAATTACGCAGCACATCAGTCGACCGGACCAACAACGTGTTGATTGGTTCCATATACAGTGGCAGTGATGGATAAAACACTTAAAATACTTCATGCCAACTCCAACTTCAGTCTAATATATGGTATTGTTTTTGTCTTGTGCTATGGAGCCTCATTAACTGCTCATTAACAAAAACGGGGGGGGGGGGGGGGGGGGGGGGGGGGGAGTTCTGCTCTTTCTCATATGGGTCGTCTTTCACAATCACATGGGCTTTATTCTAATGCAAAGGGGAAAAGACATTTGATGACTAAGAGCAAAGTATCCAGCCCTAATATTTTCATGAAGTGATGAGTATTAGGAACAAAGTAAACTGCAGGTAAAAGCTGAATGAGGGCAGAAGATTCTACGACACAAAGATAGGAAGAGAAATGTGAATGAAACCCAGAAAGGGAAAGCAGGCCTTTGTGAAGAGCCAATCTAAATCCAGCTAGAAAAAATAAATAAAGAATGGCATTAAAAAAATAAAACCCCAAGAGTATCTTTAATTTGATCTGGTTCTGTGATGAACTGCCAGGAGAGAAGAAAAAAAAAAAAGTCTTCCGAGGCCACCCGCCTCCTCAAGTCTCTCTTACCTGCTGACGGCTCAACGTCCATCTATAACACACTCCGGGGACGAACTAACAAGCTCACACACTAAAGCCCCTCTGATCACATTGAAGCCGCTGCATTTTTAATGATGCAATTAGCTCCCACACTGCTGACTGAGCGAGCCAACGGCAGTCAAGGCCAACTAAAACTCAGATTAGGACTGTCATTAAGGTTATTCATCCTCGCTTCGCCCTCACTCCAATTATAGTGCAGTCGTTCGCTGTGGCGGGACTCTTGTGTTTCACTTTGCATAACGGGCTCCTGCCAGGACAGCACATCAGAGATGAGCAGATCCAAGTAAACACAGACTGTGAGGAAAAGGTCAGGAGCAAATCTTGAAATAGACGACGTTTAAAAAGTAAATTTATCGTCAAGACCCACAAGGACTTGACGATAAGAGGTTTGGTTTGTGTCTTCGCTCTCGCGTATGATAATTAACAACACTTGTGAAACACAAATGTCTTACTCAATAGCATCCTGCCGAGGGAAATAACACAGTATTAAAACAAGCAAACAATTCACTTTCTTGTCCCCGTCTCAGGCAGCCCCTTTCCCCCTGACATCTCTACTCTGTGCCTCAATTTCTAGCCAGCTCAAAATAACAGAGAGTCCACAAGCCAGGACTACAGATCTAACAGTTCACCAGTGAGGAGCAGAGTTTGGATAGAAATTCATAAAAGGGCAAAAGGAGAGGAGTCAGATCCATCACAGTTCTATGAAAACAAAGCTGTCAGTTATTTAGGCCTGCATACCTGGATATCTTGTCAAATTGTCAAATCAAACTTCAAAACTTACCAAACATTTCTGAAGTAACTAAATGTAAAATCAGCCACACAAGAAAAAGAAAAAAAATCCTTGCCGAAAAATCTGTTGGACTCATTATCCATCTTCTATCCCACTTTATTCGACTCAAGGCCATGCTAAAAGCTGAATTTGGACAAAGGCTCAGTGGACCCTGCACAGGACTTTAGTCCATCACAGCACCAGGACTAATTAATGGGATATAAAAAGAAAAACTACAGAGAACGGCAAAGAGCAGTGACTAATGAGGAACCAGCTGGAACTAATGTACCACCAACATGAAGGTCATTATAGAAATACATGTGGCTGCCTTCCTTCTTTCAGCTACGCTGGGCCATGAACTAAATACAAAAAAAAAATGATAATACAATGTTCAATGAATGAGTCGTGATAGGAAACACAGTGTTTTAGATAGAGGGTGCAACATCTTCAGCCACAGTGGTTTCTTATTCTTCATCAACACTGTGAGGAAACACAGTGGAGCAGTGGTTGGCACTCTCACCTCACAGAGAGACGTCCATAGGTACAAATACCAGCTGGGTCTTTCTGGGTGAAGTTTGCATGTTCCCCTCCTGTGTGTGTGTGTGTGTGTGTGTGTGTGTGTGTGTGTGTGTGTGTGTGTGTGTGTGTGTGTGTGTGTGTGTGTGTGTGTGTGTGTGTGTGTTTCCTCTAGGTACAATGAAACACTCTCAAATGTGACACTTGTATTAGATAACTAAATAGTTTGTCAACTAAAATCGGTGTCACCTTTCTGCTCTTTCCCAGCAGGTGATAAATGTTGAGTTTATGCCTCTCAGAAATCTAAAAGAGAAAACCCCTCGGAAGAAAAACACACAATTTGTTTTTTTATGACCAGCCATGCTGGTTTTCCTGTATGTTTGAGGTGTGGAAAGAAACTAGCAATGACGAAGCTATGATGAAAGTGCCAAATGGCTAAAATCACAAAGAAAAAAGGTTAGAATAGGTAAAACTGCTGTAATTGCTCAAATATCTGGACCAGCTAAAATAGCCTACATTACTAGAAGTGGTTAATATTCTAATACAGCTAGAAACATTACACTGTCTAAGATTGGTGAAATACAAAAACATCCCAGCTCACATCCTGTGTAAGTGGAGCACATATCCAGCGCATACAAAGGATCCTGGGAGTATTCACAGTGCTTTTTCTATTTTTAATAAACTTACAAACATTTAAAATTGTCATAATAGGGAATTTGATGTAAAAATTTAGGAAAAATGAATGAATGAATCTATTTTGGACTAAGGCTGGAACATAACAAGATGTGGAAAACTCAGTGTTTTACTCCAAGAAAAGATTCAATGTACTGAATCAGACAGAATTTTGACATTGTTTAATAGAGGCCATAGCAACCAAATGAGTGTTTTAGAGTATTTTACTTCCTGTAACTTGCACCAGATCTGATAATCTAGTCTGTGCTGCTTTGACGACCTCACCAAACTGCATAATTACACAATTAGGTTGGCTTGTCTAAAGCCGCTCTGTGACAGCACTGTAAATTATAAGTTTCCTTTAATAGCTGAGATATCGCTCTGACTCTAAGGGTGAGTGGGTGTAAAAGATGGATGAATGATTGCACAATAATCCAAGTTAAACATGGAAAAAAAAAAAAATCCAACCTCTGATAAGACCTAATCTTATTTCTTTCTATGACTCCATGTGGCTCAATCTTGATAAAACTCACCCTCCATGGGAGTGTTGCTGTCTGGACGGTTGGCAAAAACTACATCTACATACTCCAACTGCATCCTTTGTAGAGAGCCTTTCAGACCTGAGACGCACAGAGAGCAGAGTGAGGGCTGAGGATGTGCTGACAAAAACTGTGCGGTAAGAAAATAAAGCGCATTCAGTTAAGGAGAATCCTGTTTTAAAGTGATTCTTTTTTACCATTTCAAGCAAAGGAAACAGGCTGCCTATTTATCTCAGTCTGTGTGTTTGCACTACTCACCTTCAATAATGTGTTTCCTTGACAGTCCTCTCTCCGTTTCTGCTCTGGTGGGATAAAACATGAAGCCAGTCATACAAATCTGTTTGCTTTCTTATGCATAACCTCACTTCTCTTAAGTATTTATTAATCTCCAATGCTTCTGAAGAATCATGGGTAAAATGGCAACATTTCTCAGTTGTTTTTTTAAAATCTTACATAAAATGCTACTGAGGGAAAAGTCGGAAGCGAAAATATACATTAAGCTGACTTCGACATTTTCTGAAACTTCCCTCACTCGATTGATTTGAGCTGTCCCTCATGTCACTCTAAATAAGCAGAGCGAGTTTTCGGACACATCTGGATGACGAAAAATGCGAGATCCAAATGAATATTTTAAGGCTTTTCGCTTAAATGAGTCAGCATCACTGTGCGTCCAAACTTTATAAGCGAGAGATGGACAGAAAAAGTCTTCTCTCCAGGGATGAAGACGTGCTGAAGAGCCAGAGAATGACTTCCTCCTTATCACCACAACCAGTTGGTCCACCTCAGCCATGCAGCCGGTGAGTGTGTGTGTGTGTGTGTGTGTGTGTGTGTGTGTGTGTGTGTGTGTGTGTGTGTGTGTGTGTGTGTGTGTGTGTGTGTGTGTGTGTGTGTGTGTGTGTGTGTGTGTGTGTGTGTGTGTGTGTGTGTGTGAAAGAAGTTGTTGGACATAGTCTGATTCATGTTTTTGTGCTACTCTACATAATGTGAATACTTAATTCCTTCTGTTCGTCCACATGAAGACTGTGGTGTCTGTAAGATAATGTGTCTTCATTTGTCAGTCTCCCTCTTTGATCTTTCAAAGACAGACAAGAAATCCGTCCATTACTGTTCCTTGTTTATATGCGGAGCCATTTAAAGGCGTATCAGCTGATCAGTATCACACAGTCCTTATGAAATGTACCTTTTAAAAAAGATCAAATAAAGTGTCTTTCCTATTTACACAAATGATGAGCGAGCAACTGTTCCAATGATTGATAGTTGGTAAAACATAGATATCATGTGTATATTTACAGCTGTACATGTTAACATCATGTTAACGAGGGACATAAAACACAAAAAATTAAACTTTGCAAATATTTATATATGTCAGTTATAGCCAATACTATTTTTCCTGGAATCAATACACCAGACGTGTAAACAAACTCAGCCACCAAGATTCATACTCACTTTCCTCCCCAGTAGAGTTTGGTGGTGATGACCAAGCTGGACCGCCTAAAGACGAGCAGAGAGAGACACAGAGAGGACGACATGGAGGCACGATGGTGGTTTAATGGTCGCACACACATAGGAACTCTCTCGTTGAGGACAGACATTGACGGAAAGAAGCCAGCCTCTGCTTAACAGAGATTTGCCTCCAAGATTTATGAGTCGAAATTACTGTTAATATTCATCCGAGCGCAAGACAGCAGTGATGACACCAAATCAGATTAAGTCAGGCCACTTCAGTGGAGTAGGCCTAAGAAATATCCTGCTGCAGGAAACAAGTGTCGTGAACTTTCTTTTGCAACTGGTTTCATTTTCCGTGGATTGAAAAAAATAGTTTTTCTGTTGAGAGCCGACAGGCGAGGATCAGCCGACTGGAAAGCCCCCATGGGGCCGGATTTTACTCTGAAAGGGTTGAGACTGTTTGAACTGGCGAAAAAAAGCGAACGTGGAGAGGCATGAGGGAGGACCCTTGTGAGGAAGGTGACCTTGCATTTGATCCAGGATTGTTTGATCCGTTGAAGTGAATGGAGGGTGTGTGTGTGTGTGTGTAATGTGTTTATATTTGGACAATCTCCCCAGGAGCAGAACAGTTTAACATAGTTTAGATGTGTGTTTAATTGGGCTGTCCAGAGAAAGAGAAGCTGGTGAGGTGATGGAGGATTAACAGGCTTGTTGTGGCGTTTTAATAAAAACGACTTCTGTTTTTCCAGTTGTGTGACTGAAGGAAGTTTTCTTTTCAGCCACACTCCACCGCCCTCCAGGCATTTTTTTTTCCTTGTGGATAGTGGTGGTATTTATGATGAAAAACAATCTATCTTTATTTCTATAGCACTTTTCATATAAGCGTAATGCAGCACAAAGTACTTTACATAATAAAACCTAAAACCGCAACCCCACCCCACAAACGCAAGGACTAAATTAAAAATCAAGGCGGAAAAAGCACGAGGAGAGCAATCTCACATCCGCAGTATGTGCAATACATCCACAGTAAGGGATTTAAAAACGTCAACAACAAAAAAAATAAGAACAAGGCAAAATACTAAGGTCTTAAAGTAAATGTAAAAAAAAAAAGATGAAAACCAAATCGAAATGATTAGGAATCATTGGAATTAATAAAATAACACAAAATATCAAGTTTAAAGTGAATAAAAATAGAATAAATAATGATAAACAATGTTTTTAAAAATTAGTCATATGTTTAAAAATGAAATGTTTATTGAAAGAATGAAAGCCTGGTTCAAAAAGTGGGTCTTAAGCTTGCTTTTTAGTCCAGCATATTCTACATGAAAATATCTCAGATGAGTGACTGCCAGTCTCTATGTTGCATTCGTTAGGTGATAAGAGACGCCATACTGACTGATTGATGATGTGAACTCGAGGCAGCATAGATACATCAATATTAAAGAGGACTGGACCTCATATCAATCCTTGATACAAGTCAAATCTGAGCGAATTTAGACAATGAGTCTGACGGCCAGACGGAGCCTGTAAAGGAGAATTCAGTCATCAGTTGTGTAAAATGCTGCAGACAGATCCTGGGCAATGAGAAAGAATTGTGAACCACAATCTGCTGCTGAGAGCAGGTCACATGTCAACCTAACCAGGGTGGTTTCAGCGCTGTGAGCAGAGCGGCCTCAAACTGATGTCTTCGAAGAGTTCATCGTACTTAAGCGGTGGTATATTATCATTATAATACAAAACTCTGAACGTACAAAACGTGAAATTCATATTTCTCATCCTGCTAGTTCAGGTTCGTTGCTCTGTGACCTCAAAAAAATATATATACTAAAGAAACTGAACATTTGAATTAGAAACAGCTCGTAGTATTAAAGTTCTCAATTGATATATGTCGCACATAATAAAATAATCTTCATATTGGCAGTTAACATGTTTCGGTTTTGTGAACTTATAGTGTCGGCACTTCGAAAGCTCAACATTTCCCTCAAGTGGTACTCAAATTTGAGAGCCACTGTGTTAAAGGACCAACTCAGAATGTGTCATTTGTATTGTTGGTAAATATAAAATAAAGTGACGATGCGTGTCACAGAATTCAAATCAATACATGTCCTGGTTGTTTATTCAGCTCTTAAGAGTTGAACGGCATGTTTGCCACAATCCTTTATTTGTCAATCCGATCAAGTGGTGAAAAGTGGATTATTGTTAAAAGCTCTTTAATGTGAGGCTGGAAGTGTCGCACCTTTCCTGCTCATCTGGAGAAACGTGAAACCTCACAGAAGAAAGTGATATGTGCGTGGTAAACGCTTCCACTGATACCAGCTACCGCAGATATGAGCCGCTCCAGCTTTCGGGGTGTCTCCTCTTTCACCATGCCTGCATAATGTATAGCGGCGTGCAGAAGCTCTGTGAGCTCATACCGACTTCACTTCCCCTCACACACCACGACGAGACGGTACAAAAAGCACAAACCTCAGAAAAGTCAGCGAGGTTAGAAAAATAGTCTGTCGAAACAGTACATTTTTTTGAATCCTTCAATATTTATTATCTGAGGTTGTGTAAAATAGTTTTATTAAAAATAACCAAATTTAAAGAGAGGAGAAAACCAAGATGAAGAATAGTTTCTTTAACAGAGAAGATGTGTATAAAATGTACATATAAAAATATTCAGCTGAAAAATAATGAGTAAATTCTGCTCTTAAATAGTATTGGTGGAGCAAAAACGTTAATATTAATACTACCACCTCAAATTCAAAAGTAGGGTAAATCTATTCCTGTGGCTGTCTGTTCGCAAACACGCACGTGCGTGTGCGTGTGCACGTGCTCTAACTGTAAATACCATTTATATTTGAACTTCTTTTCATGTGACTGTAAGTCTCTCCTCACCGTCTCCGGCAGAGCTGATCATTAATAAAAAACGGAGAATGATTAAATAGCGGCATCAAAGGAATATATTTAAAATTTGAGGAAGGAGGAAAAGACCCGCAGGCAGACTTGAATTCATATACAATGTTGTTGTATTATGTCTCTGAGTGTGTGCTAAAAAGCAACTATCTCGTTGTCAGGCATTCATTCAATGGATTGAAAAAAAAAACGGGACCATATTTCATTTTCCTCTTGATGTCAGGCGGTTTGCAGTTACAGTACGTGCACCAAACGATTCTCCGACTCATCGTTTGTCTACAGTTTACTCTCTGACACAGATGCGGTGAAGCAATCGGGCACAATAGTGTCACTGTTACCTCCAGCATTTCTTCTTGATAATGTTTCCCAGAATGACTTCAGCCCTGCAAGGCAAAATAAATGAGGTGGCGTTATTAAAATTGCCCTTTGAATTCATCAACATTTCTTCCACATTTTTCAACTCTACAATGTCGGGCACTTAAAATGGCCCAATGTAAAGGTCACAGCCTTTTTTTTTTTGTTGTTTTTTTAAACAATAATTCAAGCGTTTCACTCTCTTTTTATGAGGAGCTGAATGTTCTCTATGTGCCGGCACAGATCACCCTGCTCTCCAAGCTTCCTGCACAATCCAAAGACATCCTTTGTTTAGTTGACTGGAGACTTGGACCTGGACTGTATGTGTGGGAATGTCTCTCCTGCCGCCTGCAGCCCTGCCTCAGTATACATGATGGATGAATGGATATTGTGTTTGAGTTTAACTGCGTTAGAGCTAAAGGGACCTGGAAGGTTGTCTGAGGAGTGGCTGTCACTCTTTTTGTGGCTTCCCCATAAGTGAAGCTGATTTGTAGCTTCCCCCCACCCATGTCCGTGTTCACACTGAGAAGTCCAAGTGGTTGCTCTCGCAATCAAAGGTTATAACAGTCAAAACAAAAGCCAATAAGTCAGTTTGAATATTGAGAGTGAACATCGGTCTTTTTCGTCTGGGATGTTGAGCACACCCTGTCGAGTAAAAACAAATGCATGCGCATCTAGTATCAGTTGCTTATTTAACTAACTATTCATTACCCATAATGAAATAGACCACGGTTTTACTGATCCAGCTGGATTGAGGAGAAATGGAGCTGTACGTTGCCTCTGAACTAAAATGAGTTTGACAACCCTGCTTCAGGTAAACTATAAATCTACTTACTGGGGCCACAGCGGAACAAGACATCTGCATGTCATCATGCCGCACATCCTGTAGGCCGTCCTGAGCTCAGCACGAAGCAGCAAACCCACCTGACACCTGACACGACACCCACCTGCCGCCTGCGTAGACCTCAGCTGTGTCGAACAAGTTGACTCCACCCTCATAGGCGATGGTCATGAGCTGCTCTGCCACCTGGCGAGAGGTCACACACCGAAACACAAGAGACAGAGAGGTCAGTCGTCACCGTTTATTCATTTATCACAGCCAATAATCTTTTGAGTCCCGATCTGACAGATCAATACCTCTGTTAGTGTCATTTATCACTTGCTCTGTTCACATTCACCAAAACCACAGCTGAGATGAAAGAAAATGTTGATACACCATCAAAGTAGTCCAGGTTCATCTTTTATTTAAATATCACCACTGCCGCAATCCAGCTGCAGGCCTCCCTCGTGAGCGTGGGCATTTTTCCATCTCTTACGGCCCAATTTTCATGTCAATATCTCATGTGCCCGTTCACAACAACTATTAACATTTAACAATGCAGCGCAGCTAGATTCTGATTGGTCATAACTACAGTCGAATGGGGTTGTAACTCTGTTGATGTGCAGACTTTATTAAGCAAACGGGATCACGGTGTAATTACCGGTGAAAACTCATTTGACTCCACTGATGTACAACAGCAGACTTTTATTGCACGCGGACTGTAAGTGAATTTGCCATCATTCCCCTGTGGAGTTTTTGTGATGATAGGAGGATGCGCGGCGCTCTTGTGTGTGTTTGCGCACACGCTGCTTGCGCGGCCGCGCTCGCATCTGTGTGTGAAAATGTGTTTGTCGGGCTTCGTGTATATACTGTATGCCTGCGAACGCACGTGCTGTCTGCGCGAGAGTGTGTGCGTTGCCGTTTCACTGGTGGCAGATGGCAGTTTGGAGGTGTTATTTGGAGAAGAATTAGATAATCTTTCCTTTGAGAATCAGTCTTAACCCTCCTCGCCCTTTCCTCTTTGCAAGCAGCACAAACTGCAAAGCAGCCCAAGGCTTTAACAATTACTACAAAGTTTATTCTATTATTATTTTCTATTTGGTGCTTTAAGTGACTGAGGTCTTGGAGAGCCACAGCCCTGCAGGTTTCATGTGTCTTCCTGTGCCAGTAATTAATTTGAATAGGTTATTATGAGACTTCTGCATGCATTAACTCAAGTGTGTCCCTGGTGGGTCTGGGGGCATCGCCCTAACTTAACAGAGCTACAAACTAAAACTGTCCACTATTAGACATATGGTGTGATGAAAAAATAAACAAAAAGAGGAAACAGAACTAACATTTTTCAGCACTAAACCTTGTGAAAGCTAAATGGGTGATAAAAACGGATTAAAAGCAAAACTGTTGCGTAAACTGTTGAAAAAACGATGAGTGAATGTCTTTAAAGTCAATTTTGACACTCGACAGGAAGCCCCTGAAGAAAGTGTTGTAGTGAAGCGTTGTGAAAATCTTTTAGCAGCTGCCCCTCAGTAGATCAAAAACAAGTAATTCAGAACTCTGCAGCACATCAGGAGGGTCGATGAGATTGATTTCCTGCTGGAAAAAGAAAAGATTCCGAAGAAAACAAGTCTATATTCTACTAATACAAAGGTAATTCTTTTAAACCGCCAAAACCTTTTTGAAAAGAGTTACTGGCGTGCCTCTGCCCTGCTCTTTGAATTCACTGATGAGAGTTTGTGTGCCTCGCAGCTGCAAATGACCTTTGCCTCGGCCGGTGGGAATAAAGTGATCTTTGGCCGTTTGGCGAGCAAGGACAAAGTCAAAGCGTGTAATTGTTTCCAGGAGGAATAAGTGCTTTGCAGTGGATCTGATGGGATGGAGCGCCTGACCTGTCTGTCTCAAAATCGGATGTGACAGTTTTGCGTCACAGTAACTAACATGACCAGCCGATCCCACACCAACAGTATTTTTACTTCACCTGATGATGGGCGAGGTATGCTGGGCTCTCCGGGAACATTTTGTTCTCAAGGTTGATGAGTTAGTACAAGATATTACTCTTCAAGGCACGAATAATAAAGTTAAAGTTAAGAAAAAGTTTTAAAAAATGTAAAAAAAAAAACACAACTACACAAAGACTCTAAATACAGGTTGAAACTTTTTTTTTTTTTTTTAAATGCTTTAAACTTTAAAGCTTCACTTGAAGGCACAAACGTTCAGCTTTCAGAGGAAGTCTAATGTCCAGTCAGGGAGGACAACAGAGAAAAGACAGAACAGTTCAAAATAGTTCAGTCTGCCTGTGAGCCCTGGACTGCCGTTAAAACAAACAGAGCAGAATGAAAAGATGGAGCTGGATAATGGAGATTTTAAAGAAAGGAGGGGGTCAGTTGAGGGTGGAGGGAATTGAGAAAGAATGATAACATACAGAAATCAACAGCATGTTCTTCCTCCCAACTGGACTCTGCTGAGTGCAGATAGGAACCATTAGTTTTCATAACTGCCGGGGGGGGGGGGGGGTAAAGTAGAGGAAGAGTGTGACAGAGTTTTTGCTCGGGTAAGGAAAAAATACAAAGGACAAATGAAAAAGTGCGACGCAGTTAAATAGATCAAATAAATGAAAAGCAGCAAGAGTCGACTCTTACAAGGAGGATAGTAGAAAACACATTCTGCAGGTGAGCTGAGGAACACGCAGAAATAAGTGTCACACTGGAGGATTAAGAGTCACAGAGTCCTGGAGAAAGAAGCTGCCGGGAGGCCGGGAGCCACTTTTGTTCTACAACGACTGCTCAAACCAAATGACTCCCACAAGACTCCAAAAAGCCAATCGCTGTTACAAAGAGCGGAAAGGGACATTTGTGGGATCAGCACATTTGGTGACAGAGCTCTGCTGCGTTGTCGTGTTCACGGCTCTTTCTGACTTGTGGACATTTTGCATGAGACGAATGTGGCAGGTGTCCTTCAAATGGTGGGACAAGAGGAGCTGCAGGAACAGGCAGAGACACGAAAGGATCTACACCTCCGTCCTCCTGTATATAGACAAACACTGAGTCACTGTGAGGGTGGAAACACAAGTAGACAGAGACGCTTCAGGCGATTTTTGTTTTTGTTTTTTTTCATCCTTCCTTTTCTGTTTTTTAATCCTGGGGCATAAATAGTAAAGGAGAATGGATTTCCATGTTAGGAGACGTAATGGAAAAAAACAAAAAAACATTTCTCTCTCTCTCTCTCTCTCTCTCTCTCTCTCTCTCTCTCTCTCTCTCTCTCTCTCTCTCTCTCTCTCTCACACAACCCCAGATTCAAGGCCGCAGCAGCCTCCCACACTCGGCCCACACAGCCCTGAGAAAGAAAGGACTTCATGGCGGCGCTGCCTCATTCCCGCCAAACTCACTTCATCATAGTTGACATAAATGAGAGACACTTTCTAAAAATTTGCTTCATGATTCATGAATCCTCTTTTGACCTTTTTCAATGAGTAAGTGATAATAACTTAATACCTCCACGTGAGACGACGATGAGAGAGCGTGGTGTGAGAACGGGATCATACTGAGACCAGGGGCCATGGAAGTTTTTCATTATGACTTGATGAGACATGAGAGGTTTGCAACTAATTCCATTTTAAGATGTCAGTCTTCTTACGATTGATGTTCCTTAATGCTCCTTTCATTTAATAAACCCGAGTACAGCGCTTCCAAACACTTTCTTTGGGGAGCCACAAGGCGTTGTTTGAAAATGAGCTCTTAATTAAAATTACTTTTCACTTCTTTTAAAAAATAATGAAGTTGCGTTGACAGCAGACAGACAACATATTTGACTGTTCAAAGCAACACATTTGATGATCTGATGAAAAACATCTAATTCTGAAATAGACTTCTGTAGGCTAAAATGAGTGAGAATCCTATCATTATTATGCAACAACACACGTCTGTGTTCAGCATGTTGTGTATTTGTGCAGCTTTTAGAGGACTTTCCAACCCGACAGCGACGCACGTGATTTGCTGGTCGCTGTGGAATCACTTCGCGTTGCAGGTTCCAAGGAGACCCTCAGTCTGACAATCCACTTTCCCTTTCTGGGTATTTCCAATAGTGAAAATGAACTATTGTGCATCTGCACTGAGAGATTAAACAATGTATTTGCCACAGAGTCAACAATGTCGAATTAAAAAGTGATTGTACACGAGCCAGCCGGGCAATTCCCCAACATGGGTTTCCAGCCGTTGGAATGGAGTGATACTGCTGACATTGAACTGGGGACATCCAGAATAATGGAAGGGAAAAGGGTGCTAAGCTTCGAGGGCACCATGTAACTTGATGGCACTAAGCCCTAAGGTGAAGAAAATAATACTGTTACATAAGCTTACTGTTTCTGCGTCCCTTGGGGTGACGCTGTTCTCCTTTGTGTCACTTTAATTGTGTGCATATGCGTGTGTGCCTGCATGCGATCGCCACATCCGTGACCCCAGCAGCTACATCATACTATGTTAGAGTTCATCAATGCAGAAGACCTCACTACATACAGTGTCCTTTTTTCTGTCTTGAACTGCAAAAATACTAAATTCTACCAAGTATATTTTTCTTTTTTTTTTTTTGTCTGTGATTGATTCAATAAAAACTCACAAAAGGATATCCTTACAGTAAAGTGAACGTGAGGGACCGATAAGAAATGAGGCCGGACCCTATTGAGCCTGTAGTTATTGAAGCGTTTGTCAGAGAGCCCACTGTATGGCCTGAACAAGGTTAACTATGACACTGCTCAGTTGGGTAAAAAAAAGAAAATGGTGTGACGGATGTCTCGCAGCCACGCTGACGGTGCTGCAGTTCATCTGTCACGCTGTTCCAAAAAGATGTGAAGGTTGAAGAAGCTTTATTTTCTTAATGCAACGTTAATATGACACATTGAAGAAGCCAGTTATTAAAACAAAAGAGAAAATGGGAAATTCCTATAGGAAAAGAAGACGCACCTCTTCACCTTTGCGTGGCATTTGCAGTGTTTGCAGAGTGATGGACATATCTGAACTGTAACAAATAGATTTGTTTCGCACACAGAGACTGGATCACCTTTTATAGATGAAAAACAGAGCAACTAAAATGTCACTGATGATGAGAACCACTCTATCTCCACAACAGGCGACACGTTTGCTCCGGCCTGCAGGCTTTCTGCCTTTGTATCTAATTTCAATCATATTTGAATATGGCAAGTTTAAGAGCCTGAAAATAAGGGCTGTGGCATCTTTCCAAGAAATAATCACTATATAATCAAATTAGGACACATGTACTGTATGTGATCTATTTTCAGCTAATATATTTTTATGTAAAATATATATTTATTTCATTATATTAGCAATAAGGGTTTTTTATAGGGAGATATATATGCCTGAAATTAATTAACAAAATGAAAAATGAAATGGACAAACAGAATCAACATGCTGTTTATCTACAGTGTTGGGGCAACTTATTTCTGTTTGAACTGAATCATTTTACATGTATGACGTGAGCCTCATCAGTGTATTCACAACGAGCACAAAGCAGGCTGTTTGAGTTTCTTCTGTCTGCTCCACTAAGCACATTGTCAATCCTCAGATCAGGCACAGAATATCATCCGTGATCAGTCAAAACAAACTGCAAACAAAAGATAAATGAAAGTTGTTCCATACTTCGTCTGCGATCTGTCCTCCAAATGTCACCCACGTACCTGCAGAGAAAAAAAAAAAAAAGACAACGTCATTTAAACATTAAGGTGTAATTTCAGTCCTCAGTGTCTGCGTGTGTCTGACGTCCTCTAGTAAACACAGCTGGTCCTCGGGCTGTAACACCAGTTGATGGAGGCTGTCGAATTCCCCGGAGACAGAATCTCTCCGGCTGCAGCTCAGAGCTGAAGCATCCTCCTGTGTGAGCGCCTGGGAGCACTTTGTGCCTTTGCAGATGACGGTTTGTGTTTGCTACGAGTTTTACATATCCTGAGGACTCTTGGGCTCCGTGTGTGTGTGTGTGTTCTTCTCTGTGAGCACTAAAACACTACCCCTGTGGGGACCAACTTATGTGACCCGCAATGCTGGGCCTCACACCTCTGAGTTGAGAGATCTGTGTGGTTTTCCAGCTGATGGTACAATTATCACCTCCCCAATAACCAAATACAATTTGTCAGAGGCTGCAAAAATTATGTTACAATCAAATTAATGGTAACACAGCAAATAAGAGTTGTTTCTATTAAATTAAGCACTTTAAACATTAATTACACTTTATTTATTTATTTAATTATTTATTTATTTTTGGGGGGGGTGTTATCCAGGGATACTTCATCGTGGGCTGGGGTCAGAAACTTAATATTAATCTCCTGCAAAAACACAGTTCATGTAATACAGTAGAGCGTGAAGAATATTGTCGGTGGCAAATATTTCTATATGTAAGTGTCACACTGGACACCAAAAACAGAATTGAGTTATATATAATCTCTGTTTACTTGAATGACAATTTGAAGCCACTAAGAGGAAGATGAAGAGACGCATGTGGCTCAGGAGCTGCAGGTTGCACACCCCTTATAGTTAGTTTCAGTATTACGGTGAGAGTGAGGTCTCTTGTTTGGGTAAAAACCACAGAGCACACAGTGGTTGTGGGATCTGACCTGCCTTGTTGAAAAAAAAACAAAAAACTATACGATTCAACAGCAATTGGGCCCGTTTCTAAAGTGGAGATGTGGTTTTATGGCCAAGGTTACTATTGGTTTGTGGTAAGAGTTTGCAAACCTTTCTGTCTAAACGACCCATTTCTTCACATGTGATGACAAATACAAATAGTTTGAAGCCTCAAAACGTGTTGCTGATAATCCTGTGTATATTTTTTTGCTATATTTACCAAAACTGACACTTATTTTCAATTCATGCCTTTAGGAATAATCAGAACGAACTGTTGAAATTGTATTACTAACTGTACAGCCACTTTAGCAATTTGAGTCTTCTCACCCTATTTAGTCATTTTTAGCGATCGCGTCAATCTGTCTGTCTGCAAGCTCTCAAGCAATGTTGGTAAGCCACGGAGTCTGAGCCACCCGTCCAAAAGAGACACTAAATCTTCACCACCTTCCCTCTGAGAATTATTTATATTGCTTTATTGTGCCAGTAAATGTTTCCACTTCTGATTGTGTCAAAAACTGTTGCTTTAGCTATCTGAAACCTGTCCTGCTCAGCCAGACAGCCAGGGAAAGTGGAATACTTTTTTTTTTTTTTTTTTTAATACCTGAAAACTGTCTGCTGCTAACCTTTTTATTGCAGCGAGGATTATGTTTCACAATGGGAATTGCATGAAAATCTGGGGCTGCCTGACAAGATATGAGGCAGTTTACATTTTGAACGTGGCAAGCAGGTCTGAGCGCACTGCCGCCAGAGTCTACGATGTCCGTAAAGCAGAACAGTTTATTTATAGATGATGTGATGAAAAGATGAATACGTAGACATTGTTATATTTGAGGTCAATGTGAATGTCGGCAGTTTTAAGATGCTGAGACCTGATGGCAACGGAGCCAACCAAAAAAAAGAAAAGGACTGAGGATCCTTTTGAGAAATGCACGGTACACACTTTCTCTTGTCTTCACTGTTTTCTAATGTATCCACCTGTTGGAACTGGAAACTGTCTCTCCTCTCTTTCCTCCAATGTGCCCACACTCGCTTTCACTGAAATAGCTGATAAACCGCAAAGACACGGGGCAGAGAATAAGCATTTCACCATCTGCTCTTGTAAACCAAACAAGATGTTACAGCAGGCATCATAACTGTATACATTGCAGCTTCACTGAGGTCTACCTCGCAGATGACACTCCGAAGATGCTGTTGGTGCATGATTATATCATTTTAACCTCATGATATAAGGGAGGGGGGTTTCTGGGCGAAGCGATGGCATTCGCTGGAGGAATAAAAAAAAAAAGTTGCTTTTTGATATTGTTAAGACCAGTAACCGTAGCAACCTCAGTAATCCTTAACCAGGCGGGCAGTACAGTGATCACAGATCAGTTTGTCCATGTGTGAGAGGGCCTCTGTTAACGCGTGTCTATTCATGAATGTGTGGCGCCTCCAAAGATGCAAAGTCTAAGGGTCACATGATTTAACCCCTCTCCAAGATGAATGTTTGGGGTGCAAATTCCCCCTCACGAATAAAGTACATGTCCAGCATCTTTAAAAACTGCACTCTGACAAGTCCTGTTGTTCAAAGTGATCTTAAAGATTTTAAAGAAATAAACTTTGGGGAAACCCCTTCCCCCAGGGGCTGACCTGAAGTTGCCACGAGCAGTTGCCTCAATCATCCCACTAAACTGTCTCCTGTGTGGTGGATAATGAATCTCAGATGACGATGTTTAGTCAGCGAGGGATGAAAATCCCGCAGAGCTCTAATGTCAAGGCCACCGCTCTTCCAGGCTCAGCTAAGTTAATGGAAATTAAAGCCCGGCGAATGACAAGCAGCTCTTTCTTTTTTTTATTGGCAGCAGCAGGTGGAAAGTGCCAGAAGCGTCACTTGATGTTGCTATGCAACAAATAGTAAATCTGATAGCCTCGCAGCGCCTTCGTCTCCAGCTGAAAAGTGTTGAGAGAGCCAGCTCGAACTGCCTCTCACAAAGTGCTGGGCAACGTCTCTATTAATGACATGGTATTATATCACAACGTCCCTCTCATTTCACTCCCTTTGCAGTTACATCTTTCCACGCGTACACCTGCCTGTTTTCCATATCAACTCGGGCACGACATCCTCACACATCAAGTACTTCAGCCAGTGAGTCAAATGAATTCGCGGAAAAGGGAAGTCAGTCCAACCACACAAGGAAAGAGAGAAACAAAGGGAGCAATGTGATGAGACTACGAGGATGGCAAGGGAGAGTTGCAAATTTGTTGAGAGGAGAAACTTCTTTTTTTTCTTGCGGCTTTGTGCTGAATGTCGTCCGGTGCTTGGCAGCCAGATCGATGGCACACATTTGGACGAAGCGTTTCTCCGCGTGTCTCGGTTTAACCGACCTCTTGACTCTCTTGTTCAGCATTTTCAGCCTGTCTGGTTACAGGTTGAGCCACTCAGTCATAATGTTTGTGTTTTAGTTTGGTTATTTTAGTTGTATTGTGGAATTAATTTCCAGCTCCAATACAACTACAGCGTAGAGCTGGATAGTTTGAATGTATTATCAACCTTTTTCAACCATTTAAAGAAGGAGAAATCAGTTATTAGGCGTTGTTTGATATAAATTTACATTTCTCTGTCAGTCTCTGTGTTTGTGATGGCCGAGCTCCGACATCCATGAACTGGACAAAGATGGACTTTAAAGTTGTGTAATAACTATTATTTTCTCGTCAAATCGCATGAAGTTTCACCACAGAGTAATGTAATGTACATATTACAACTGTTTTGGCTTTTTTCTCTTTACTGTTGGTCTGTGTTTGACCTCGTTCTCTTTCCGTGTTCAGTTTTCTGAGTGTTAAAGTGAAATCTTGAAGGCAGTTTGTATTTTTATATTACAGATACACACACCAAAGAAAAGCTCTCAGTCTGTGTCCTCCTCTCAACCATCACCCTTTGCGCCTATTTTCAGTTTGCCTTTGTCTCCAGTACTTTGCTTCAAGTTTTATTGATTTCTTCCCTTCGTCCCTGGTTATAGTTGTGTCTACTTCTGTCTTGTCTCTCCTCACAGTGAACACCGCGGAAAAGAACAAAAAAGTTTCTCACTCAAGTACAAGAAACACTGATAACTAAAACTGAAAATGCCTCAGACACATTATTTAAAGATAGCTGTCAAACAGCATTGCATGTTTATATCATTAATTGCATCATATTTTGAAGATATATGATGATAAACTACAGTCTGATAAAAAAAATTAAATTTACTGCTTTGCGCTACTTTAACAATACAAAGAGAAGTAATCTTAATCTGAGAGAAAGGGGATTTTGTTCTTTAGTGGTCCGAAAAGGGGCTTGAATATTTACTTTATTGAAGTAAAAAGAGTTTTTTTTTTTGTGGATTAGGCTGGAGAACAAACCTAAAGACAAAACAGATGAGAGGGACAATTGTCTTCCTGAAGCTGAGGGAGAGGGGTACGTGTTGGTCCACACTGCTGATGAGAAGACACTGCATGACTGCAGGAGTTTCCAGAGGAACCACTTTAGGAATCCATCAATCAATAATGCTGCATCAGTGCAGCAACAATTCAGGGGCGAAAAAAAAAAAAAAAAAAAAGTTTTGGACTCACATTGAAGCGTTGAATGTTCAACAAACGCTGACTCTGAAATCTGCATCTGCTTTTCTTTTTTTTTCTTGTTTTATCAGCAATTTGGAATCAGTTCACAGATGCCGGCACTCGTTACTGCGTTTTTTTCTCTGACCAATTAGGGCTGTTGGAGCCGTGAGTGGTGACAGCACGGCGAAGCCCCTGCAATCCCCCACGAAGCGACCAAGCCAGGATGGCAAATTATCTGCCACAGTGCAACGTCGATGCTTAAATGTCCTGATAACTTCGCTGATCACAAATCAATTAAACTCCATTCCATGTCTCCCTCTCTCACAATAATCAATGTTTTTGAAAAAAATCGATTCCATTTCCATTAACTGGTGGGAGCTTTTTACATCAGCAGACAGAATTGTTGCACACCATGTGACATTTTCACATGTATGTAAATGGGAGAGATATTGAATTAGAATGTGCCTGAATGCAGAACGAGTGACAGAAATGGAAATGACTGATATGAAATTGACATCCACATTTTGCCTCTATATGGTAATAAACAAGCGATTGGATTTTAACAAGTACACAGACAGTGGCAGAGTAATGCCGAGATGTTTCTCTTTCTGGGGAGCTGCCAAAGAAAATAGTGAATAGTACTGAACTGTGCTGTGTTGATACAAGGCTGCTGTGGAGGAACTGTTACTTTCTGGGAATTTTATGTGGAGTGCCATCTGAAAGTGTTGTTTGCCTTCCTTTGTGTCTCCACTGTCTGTTAAATCACATGTGTATTAGTGTGTGTGTGTGTGTGTGTGTGTGTGTGTGTGTGTGAGTGTAAGGATGGTGAATTCATCTGGTGGTACAGATAACCTGTTTTATTCCCTGAAGAATCAGTTTTTTTGAAGAAATCTAAAAACCCTCCTAAATTATCACCACTATTAATTCGTCCACTACATACATTTAATATGGGTGCATGACCATCAGAGTTCAATATGGATGAATAAATGCAACCAATTAAAAATTATTTGTATGCTGAGCACTGACAGAATGATGGGAAAGATACAGTATCATGCCCTTTCTCAATTTGAATTTTAAATCTACAACAAAAAATGAGTGATAGGAAAAGGAAAAAGTGAGAGGGAAAAGGAACGTTGAGCATGTGGTTATTTTTGGAGATGTAAGTTTCGATGATGTCACTTGCAGTCCAGCAACCAAACTGACTTGCTGAAGAATACAAGGAGGTGACGTGGATTTATTCATTTATTTGTTTGTTTTTCACTGTTGCTTGCTCCTTTGTTGTTACGTAACTTTTGGATGTTTTATCTCAATCACACTGAGTTTTGGTGAATTTGGCATTTTCAAAGTGTCTAAAAGCAGCTTTAGGTTTCTTGAGTCCCACAACAATAGCAATTGAGGGAACCAAGATAGAATCCTTTCAGGAAATGTGAATAAAGCACACCTCAACCTGAGCAGTTTCAATCTGATGTTTTGATGTGAGAGTGTTCTGTTACGGCTTGAAAGCAGGGTTCACACTCTGCGTGAATGAGGTGTGGAAGCAGTCTCTGGCCATGGTGAACAATGGGAACGAAGCAGTGAATTTCTGCAGAAACGAGATCTCGCAAGAGCGAAGCTATTATTTCAATGAGGCTGTGGCTGATGACCGTTCCCCTGCAGGCGTCGTCAAGCAAGTTTTTTGTTCTGTAGAATAAAACTACAGCGGAAGAGCGAGACGTTCAGTGCAAAGGGCGCAAACACGACATGCTCGCCTCGTCTTCCTTCAAGTGAAACAACGAAACAGCGTTTAGCATTGTGCTCTCGGCCCCGTCTCCTCCGTCTCTCCCCTGGCAGCATCATGTCTGCCCCGGGCGCGGCATGTGGCGGGCAGCTGGCATTCCGCTGACCTTTTCAGCACCAAACAGCTCAGCCAGTGTGAGTCAGACCTCTCTCCGTCTGGCATGAACCACCCGGGGCAGCAGCGCTCACAGTTACCCCGGGAGCCAGACATTACACTGCGAGAAACAAAAGTCCTGCACGGCGACAAGACAAGCCCCTTTAGGATGTAATCTAGTAAAGACACCGGGGGAAATCTTTTTTTTGTTTTTTTTGGTTCAACAGTAAATTCAGATGGATGAGTCTATTCTTAATCAAAAGGTTTATGGTGTCACCGAAACACCAATGAAACCAACATAAAACTCACATAACATAGGACACAGGGTAAGAGACTATGAAACTGAAATAAGGAAAAAATAATAGTTCCAGGCATGAACAGGAATAAGACAAATTATTACTACGTGGCCTTCTTCCAAGGTTCTACTTCAGCACATCTGTCAGATTTGCCCTTTGAAGCCACAATCCGCACATAAGAAAAGTATAGTTTTAAACCAGTTCAAAAGTCTCCTTCACAGTAAAGATTAACAGCTGAATATTCTACACTTGTTGAACAATTAAAATATAAAACCCTGCAGCAAACATTCAAATATGTGTATTATTATTGAATATTTAACCTCAAAACACGAGAATATTTCCTGCTTCAATAAAACAGATGGTATGATAGAATATCGAGAAAATGAATAAAACATGAGATATTACACAACATTAAAAAAAAAAGACATTTGATCACTATGTGCATGAAGTAGTTTACTTTATGTCTTCAAATGAAAAATTAAAGCAAGTGTCTATATAGAATCAAATATTTTGGGGTATAACATTAAAAAAAAAAACACGATTCAGTAGTTTTGACATTGTTCTTGTGTGTGTCAATATATGGACATTTTTTTTCCCTTCATTTAATGTAAAAATCAATAAAAACAAACATTTATATTTAAACAACAAATTCAGTTCAAAACCAGGTACAACCAAATATAAAAAAAAAAAAAAATCATTGTTTGCTGATTCAAAATGAACACGAGTTGCCACTGAATAACGTTTTAAAGTATTTTGTACAGTGGTGCAGCTTATGGTGCAAAGAAGCCAAAAACACTTCCGAGAAGACTAAAGTAACATGGACTCACTGTATGATGGCGACTTTCCCGTCAGAGAAAGAGGACCACCCAACCTTTTTATAAATGATTACATGAATGTTGCATTGATACCGATTCTTCGAAACGATTACACACAATACTTAAAGCTACTCATCAACTCAAACTCATGGTGATAAAAAAAAAAAAGTAAATTTCGCATTGTCTTTGTGCAAATTGGTGATCTGATTGTAAATTATCTATTGCGGAAGGAGGACAATGAACTAATTGAAAGGAATACTGAGTGGATGCTAAGTCCATGCCAAGAATCTCTCATTTACAGCAGACTCGGCACCCGGCTGCACTCACTGTGACGTGGGTCTGTTCAAAACACAAAGCTCGCGTTTTCCTGAGGAGCTCCGGTCTGCTGATAACGCACAAGCGTTGTTGATGGAAGGTGAGTTAAGTTGTGCAAAGGAGATCGAGCCGGACAGGAAGTAGCCACGCGAAAGGCACAGTAAATATAAAAATAATAAATAAATATCTGATGTAGATGGATCATATTTCAACCATCAATACAGTCTGATGTCAGTATTCTATAGCTTCTTGCTGAGATTCTTCATTTAAAGTGGTATGAATAGTGCCGGCTCACACCATCTGTCAACATTTGACATAGTTAGGTTGAAACCTGACAGTATAACGAAACAACTCCCCGGTCAGCAGGCACGTCATGACAGTGGGGAGGGCGAACAGGAGGAAACCTCAGACAGAACCAGACTGTGGGTGGGTGGCCATCTGCCTCCGCTGGTTAGTGAGAGCGCGGCAGAAAAAAAGAAGAGTCTGATAAATAAACACGCTTGTATTCACACGCACGTTAAACTGGCTTCTCTAAAAACTTCTCTCCTCCTCAAAAATCCAAGATCCGAGTTTATTAAGAGGGACCGAAACTCATTACGGAGTCGAGTCACACTTTACAAAGTTTAAAAACCAGGTCAGGCCTGCCAAAGCTGGAGCACATCCAGAACCGTACCACAGCGCAATTCAGTGATGTTTAATGTCAAGCATCACAAACGATGCATTCGCCAGTGCACTAAAAATAGCCGGCGCCTTGTGCCAAGTGTGCTGATTGAGTTTAGCTCGTCAACAAAACAGAATGGAGGAACCGAAAAAAAAACACCGCCCAGAATAACAAATCTGGCCAAGGATGAAATCCGTCAGTGGATCCACATTGGATCAGCAAAATCAACGCCGCTTAGTCAGCAGAAGTGCTCCCAAGACATGAATGGGATTTGTTTGTCGTTAAGGTGAAATGCAGGGGCAAAGGAAGAACAACAAAAACAGCGGATTGCGGAAAATGAAAGGGCTGAGGAAGTAAAGCAGGTAAAGAAAGCTTTCTTGATGAAAACCTGGTTTGAGAGCACACTAGTTTCCTGACCCATGGGATTGAACTGTAAAGTCTGATTTGACTCATTATGGACAGTGTCTGGTCCTCCGAACAAGTTTGGCCCTGAGAGGTGTAGGAGGCCTCTTGAGAACATAAATTACTTATTTATAAATGTGATATCAGAGAGTATGAGAGAGGAATGGATCTGTGGTTTCGGCTGATTTCCACAGGAAATAGCAAAGAAAGAACAATTTTAATGACGATGAGACGGCGATGACGGTGAGTTCAGCTGAAACTTCAAAGACTAAATCTGATTTCATGTATAAATTAACTGTACGTCTCAGAGCACGTTTTAGTCATTTGAAACTCAAGCATGAAAAATTACAGACAGTTCTTCTAAAATCCAGAATTATTGGGTATTTTATGAGGAAAATAGATTCTGTTGTTATAAATAAATACAGTACATGAAGGTCACCTGCTGTTCCTCCAATTCACATGATCGCGATGGTTTGTCAGCTCATAGGCTCTTGATTGGTTAAAAATAACCAACCTGGCTATCAACCAATCGAGCGAGCGATCTTTATGAATCAACTGTGATTAATAGCATTTTCAAAAATGCACGCAATTCATATTTCAATTTAGGTCTGTTTTGATGACATGAAAGAATTATTCCCAGTGTGTGTTTCTACAGCAAAGTCCTTCAACTCCTAAACTGAAACTAAACAGGGACAAGTGGTTATCATGGCTCAGTTGGCTGAGCGGTCGTCTCCTAACCGGGAGTTGCAGGTTTGATTCCCATCTCCACCTGTCCACATGCTGAAGTGTTTCAACTGAACCCCAAATTGCTCATGGCAATGACATGGCAGCGGTCTCCATTGGTGTGTGAATGGGTGAATGTGATTAGCGATGTAAAGCGCTTTGGGACCGCTCACGCAGATATGTGACTGACGGCCATTTACCATTTGTCAGCTTCATTCAAGAAGAAATGTGCAAAGAAATATTGGTTTGCCTCGGTGTCTTAGCTGCACTGATAGCTGCTCCGCTTGGACGAAGTCATGAAAATTCTAATTACTTCGGGAATATTTAAAGACCTAATTTACACAAATCAGAAACTGCTTTCGACTTGTTGACGGAGCTGTCGGGGAATGTTTTCAAATAAACCAAACGGTAATATTCTTACTAAAAACATTAAGGCGAGTTTTGAAACGGGGTTTGTGACACGTCAGTGTCCTACGCAGTGCAAGTTATCACAACTCCAACTACTGTACATTTCTTCTTCAGTCAATGGATCCTGCTTCATCACTCTGCAGTGAAGAGCGTCACTCTGCAGTTTATCAAGTTCATCTGTGTTTTTAAGCTTCCTCTGTCTGAGTGTCCTACAAACAGGAAACCAGTTTTGGAGGTACACGCACGCACACACACACACACACACACACACACACACACACACACACACACACACACACACACACACACACACACACACACACACACACACACACACACACACACACAAACCCCTGTTGTTGTTTTAAGAGCTCTTCATGGTGACAGGAATAGAAAAACTGGCCGCCAGTTTTTTGTGAGAACGTGTACAAGTGCATTCACACGCACGCACGCACACACACACACCTGATATGTATTTGCGCGTGTGTGTGTGTGTGTGCGTGTGTGTGTGTGTGTGTGTGTGTGTGTGTGTGTGTGTGTGTGTGTGTGTGTGTTGAATCAGTAAAAAGAGGAAAGAGAGTCCCACAGAAGATTTGTTGATTTAACAAGAACACAGACTGAACTCATTAATTTAATTCCCAATGTAGTTTTGAGTTCAAAGCTGTTTATGCTGCCTTTTCTGTAATCAACCCCAATGTCCTAATTAAGTTTATAACTGGCAAAATGGTAAAAGATGAATTTATTTTGGGGATTTCTATCTAGTTGTTTCTAGATTTCAGCCTTTTCTGTTGCTGTGTGATTGCTATGGACTGACTGGAGCTATGTAGAGACGTGTGGGTTGTCAAGCACAGTGCTGTACACTCAGTACTCACCCAATCCTAAGCAAGATACTCTCAGTCCTGATTTCCCAAGGTTCCTGCAAAAAAAAAAAAAAACAGATGAAAAAACAAGGGAATCAGATCTCTAACCTGTACACACACACACACACACACATTTCTAAACCAATGACACTTCTAACCCTCATAACCTTTGCTTGAATAACCTCCAAAGCTATCATTTCAATGAAATTTCAACCAGTGGTTGATCAAAAAGGAAGTGTGCATGGAGCATGACCAAGAATGAGAGTCGAGAGAATAACAACTTGGCCTTTCATTTTTACAAGAGGCTGGCGGAGGTGCTGCCTCAAATAATCACACGAGAGCTTGACAGCACGTCTCCCTGTCTGATTTCCATGACAGGAAATTGAATTTCACTTTGCCAGATAGGTGCTCTGACACCGTCTACTTCCTGCTGTCTAAATAGTGTGTGTGTGTGTGTGTGTGTGTGTGTGTGTGTGTGTGTGTGTGTGTGTGTGTGTGTGTGTGTGTGTGTGTGTGTGTGTGTGTGTGTGTGTGTGTGTGTGTGTGTGTGTGTGTGTGTGTGTGTGTGATGTTCAGTATATAAATACTGTCTTTGCCATCTATAAAGCTGCAAAATATCTTGCTTGCTGCCACTCAAGTTATTATCCACGTACAATCTAAATATAATATCACAACTGATTTATAAGATAGTTCACATTTCACCGAAACCTGAACCCTTTCTGGAGTTTCAAATTCAAAAATATGTTATCTGGTGGCGTCACGCTGTATGTGATGTGTACAAGTAGCAATAAACATCAACTCATAAGTCAAAGTCAAATAGAGTTTTATCAACAAATATTTAATTGATTGTATTCAACACATCAAACGTTAATATCGGGGCATTATTGTGGCAAAACACTTTGTCATCGTGTATAGAGAGTTATCTGTCTGTATTTCAATCTGTGTGACTGAAGTGAGAGTTTTCAATGTATAAGAGAATTTGTCAATGCCTGCGAGCCTGCGCTCAGGGCGGGAAACCCTTTTTCAGCACTGAAGCTGAAAAAGTTGACTTTTCAATTATGAATATCTTAGTACGCATTGACAAATCGTATTACATGGACAAATGCTAATACAGATGAGTAGATTTTTTGACACATTTAAAACCTAATTACAGACATATATTGAGACGACTTTTGCAGATTCCAGTTTGCATTGACAAATTCGTTTTCACATTGACAACTCTCACTTTGGACACGTTGTAATACAGGCAGACAAATCTCCATACGCATCGACAAATAGCTTTTCTACAATCATGCCTCCATACATTTATCTGTAGGAAGTAATTAGTCTCTGCTTGGAACTGAAAATACTCTGAGAGTGAAAACAAAACATGTTTAAATGTGGTGATGTGTTTTTTCATTAATTAATCACAATCAATCCATAAAAGTAACGGCGCAAAAAAAAAAAGAAAACGTCAATAGTTCCAGAAGTACTGAAAGTAAATATCAGTTAACTTCAGCCGCAAAATGTATTCGCAATGTTTAACTTCAAGACAAAGTTGGAGTAAAATGATAAAAGTCTGCACTCGAGTCCACTTCACCTCTCACACTGACATTGTTCAACTCAATAAAGAGTAAATAAAAACTTGCATGTATGATAAATGCCAAGGTCTCACAGCCTTTGTGATGTATGAAGTCAAAACAGCCGCGGTAATTATCGTTTGGTGTGTGTAAGGACCATTGTGGAACTTATTTCAAGTAAAAAAAAGGAGCTATAAGAAGAGAGGCAAAAAGCCAAATGTCTGTGAGTGGCACATCGTCTTCAACTGGTCTTAAATTTGAAATTACTGTGTAGTATTAATCAGGACAACTTTGCATACGAAAAGGATGTACAGTATTAATGCAGTGACTTGACAATGGGGGAGAGGCAGCTCCTCTCTTTACTTGACAGAGTTACAGCAGAGCTCGTCCGTTGTGTCTGTTCCAGCACCGTGTTGTGTCCGTGCCACGTCCAATTAGGCCTGGGGGACATTCACTGTCCTGTCATCTCAGCTTCCTGTCACAACCACTGGACTGAGGACTGCACGCACACACGAACGCACACACAATAGATTAAACTTCTGAATTTTAAGCAGGTGCAACCCCAAAACTACCACATCAATTCATCAGCACAGCTGGAGAACATGATGCATTTCTTGTGAAGGAGAGGACGATTCAAAATTTGGTTTTATTTATAAACTTAAGACAACCACACTGCTTTAAGAAAATAGTGGGGTCTTTTTTTGACACCAATAATGGTACAAAAAAAATAACATTTTAATATTGTGTTAAAAATGTGAATACAATAATATTGTGTAAAAGATTAAGCTTCTGTTTCTCACCACTTTTATCTCTCACACTGACTTTGCCAAAGCACAGAATGAGCTCCATGAAGAGGGAATATTTCTACAGTTTTAAACCTTCAAACTTTGTAATAAAGGCGACTGAACATCACATTCCAGCTCGGCATTATAATAGGTGCATGGCCCCATTAAGCGATGAGAGTTGGAGGCTCGGCGCCTGTTTATTGACTGAACACCACATTATTCACAGCTGTCAGCAATCTTTCATTTTGCTCACCTGTCAAAATCACTTAAGATATTCATCACTGATGTGGCCACTGTATCAAGAATTGGTAATTTGGCATTATAAAAAAAGAAAAAGAAAATCAATTTTGAAGTGATGGATTAGATCCTCTACGACCTATAAAATATCCACAAAGTACATTCAGCATTTTTGGACAAGGTGCTCTTGAACAGTAAGTAACAACAGTTATATTTTTTTTCCCATACAAATATCAACAAAAGTATGCCATGCATGTATTCCATTAAATCAATCTTTTAACTGTTTCCATGGTGATTAGGAATTACTTTCTGAAGCACTGTGCATATTGTGTATTCCGTAGTCCACCTCAATAGATGCTGTGAAAGTTATCTGAATATTGCAAAGTCTCCAAAAGTAAAACTTATTGTGTTCCAGCAGTGACTTACTGGAGGGTTAGTCAAGGACTTCATCTGCTCCCTCAGTGACCCGCAGCAGCCGAAGATGAGCAGGTTTACAAGGCAAAGTAACATCTTTCTTCCAGAAACAAAGAGGACCTTTAGGAAGTCTAAAAGTCAGGGCACTCGTTTGAATGTAGATCATGGAGCAAAGAGGTGCTGAGTCAGGCAGCGAATGCCCCCGTGCTGGTAATTAATGAGGATGCAGCCGTTCCTCGGCCACGGCCATAAATGATGACAATACAGAGATAGAGCGCGCTATCTGAAGAGGAAAGCCTGGCTGGAGACCGAACAGAGCGCGGAAAAAAATCCCTTAACAAAGCAAAAATGTCAGGAGTGTAATGAGTAATGAGGCGACCACCAATTCATTTAGAGTCAGAGTCGACGTGTCGCAGATGGAAACATGGCGATTCGCGTTTGTAATGGATCAGTTAAAGATGCATTTCTATCACAAAACCTCAAATTACTGAAGTTTATATTCGCTGAAACAATGGCTGCACATGACTGCCTGCAAACCAAATCAGTGTACCAACGCAAAAAGTATAATTTGATTCATGGCAGTAGTTTGAAACACTTAGAATTAACTGGGAGTTTCACATTATGGGAAAAGGAGACCCCATTTTCACAGAACTTGAACCAGAACGCTCATTTCACACTTTTCTGCTTCACACCAACTAACATGTCTTGATTGAATCCGTATTATAAGGCAGCATTATTATTAGTCTGCACCTGTTGGAATTGTTCCTGTTGGAACTTGTGTTTTTTACGCGAAAACACATTTCATGGTTTTCTCTATTGCATTGACATTGTGTTCGATAAATATATGTACCTTTCATTTTTTTATCATTATCATTTTTATTCTTTGTCATGATTTCAATCGGTGCTAAGGGAGTGATTATGTGGAGGAAAAAGCTTTCCTCAGCTGCTGGGCCTCCCTGACGCTCCCTCATGTTCCCAGTGGAGAAAAAAGGGTTTAAAAAAGGATGAGAAAAACCAGTACACTTAATCAATGATGATGGGAAGTCAAAAGGGGCAAAAGGCTCAAAGACAGAGGAGTAAGTGAAACGCAGACAATTAAATTATATAAACATGATGCTATAGAAACGGGTAAGATACAGTCATTTAAAAAGAACACGTCACAATATTATATAATATAACCAAACATGAAAACAAATTGCAGTCAGTGTTCAGGACACCCATACACTAAGAAAGCGAATAATTGCCCTCTCAAGATAGCTTTCCGTATCTAAACAAAATGTGGTTTCACAGAATATATGTGACTTGTCTCTCTGCACCCTCACGACTTCATTTTTTCCTCCCAAGCTAATTAAAGTAATAAAGGGGGAAGAATCCCAGATAAGCTCTGCTGGCCCGTTTCCGGCTGAGCCCACACAATACCAGCCCTCCTCCAGCTTTCAGAGGGTTTAGATTGCGAGGCGGATGGAGAAACGGCAGCAGTGAAGTGAGGAGAATAGATGAGATCGAGAGAAGGACTCGAAGAAGAAGAAAATAAGATTTCCCCACTTGAGAGACAAAGTGAGAAAGTGATGGTCCCCCTCGTTTAAAAGCTCTTTCAAATGACTCCTCATAGATATGCAAACGCTTACAGCCGTACATAAATAACACAGCCCACACCACAAAAAACACACGCACACACACACATACATACACAGAACCCAATATACACCAACCTCACCCATCAAATATTTATTGAAATACGACCCCCTGCCCCCTCCGCCGCTTTTCCAAACAGATCCACCATAACAAGCCTTCCTCATCAATGAGCCCATTCATCTCTGCTTAAACATGTCTTCATTTGCCTGTTGATGGACAGTAATGACTTTCTCTAATACTCCAGGCACCAAGGCAATATTATAACCCCCCCCCCCCCCCCCCCCCCCGCCACACACACACACACACACACACACACACACACACACACACACACACACACACACACACACCCCACCCCCACCATAGATGTGTTGGTGATTTGCTTATTACCTTACCAATACAGTAACAAAAGGAGCTGAATCCATTTAAAAATGCTTTGAGTATGCATTTTTAACAAGATCATTTTTTACAAGAATACTTAGTGTAATTGGCCAAGAAGTATTGAGCTACAACCTCTAAATGGGGCAGAAAGCAGTGGCAAAATCTTTGTTAGTTAACATCACAACAAGCCATTTGGTTTATTACTCCCAATGAACACATTTACATATAGAAAAGATTTATTTATTTCTTTTAAATATGAACGCCTGCTTTGTTTTCTACTGTTGTTTTCACATCTTAAAGCCAGTTATTGGATAAAAGCATTTTGTTCTTGTTTTTCAAACTCCAGCTTATTGTCATGACCTATAGTTTTCCTGATTTACACGAAGAGTAACTTAAATAGATTGTTTTAACTCATAAGCAATAAAGGCCTGGACTCACAATAAAAGCTACAATGAAATGAAACAGCAGTGTGAAAAATGGAAGTCTATCTTCAAATTAAATATTCGTTGTAATTGTACTGTTCCTTTAATTGATTCGTGAAGGCCTTCCAGAGGGGCTGGCGCTACAGATGCAACCGTTTTAAAGAAGATAATCAAATTGCTGTTTAGAATTTTGGAAAGAAACACATTTATGAGCCACAAGAGACTGACTGACACACTTTCTGTGAGAGAGAGAGAGAGAGAGAGAGAGAGAGAGAGAGAGAGAGAGAGAGAGAGAGAGAGAGAGAGAGAGAGAGAGGATGGGTATATGCTTAAGGAACAACAATGTAATAATTCAGTTGTCTAATCAGCATCATGATAAGCCACACTTGTGAGGTGGATGGATTATCTCAAAGGAGAACCGCTCATTATCACAATTTGTGAACAATATTAGGAGAGAAATAGGCTTTTTTAGGGGGGGCGGAGGGGGCACGACATACCAATCAATAAATACACCCAGACCAAAACATAACCTTCTCGACCAACCAACTTTTGTTGGAGAAGGAAATAAACTCAAGAGTGGCCCTACAGCAGAACTACATAATTTGCAGCATTTCTGCCATTTTCTTGTAAATGGATGTTTTCAAAACGTTGCTGTTTTAAATGCAAACCTTCTCGGAAACAAAAATGCTAAATTATACACTTTCACTTCAAGTTTTGTTATGTAAATGGGGCATTAAGTGTGCATAACAACTCTTTTGTCTTCTACACTGGATACTTTAGAGGGGTTTATCTATGAGACTGATGATAATCTATCGTGGACATTCAACTGCACCGAGGACCATACTGAAATTATTGCACAAAATCCAACCACTTTTTGTACAGTTTTGGAAAAGGAATGCTAAAATATCAGAATAACATAAACTAAAAATATGCCACTGAGTAAATTATTCAAACAAATAGAGTGACATTCTGGCCAAACGTGTGCGTATCCCTCTGCTCCTCTTTTCCACACACTGACATTGTCCCCTGTGGTCTTACTCTCCTTCCTCCACCCACTTAAACACCATCCTCATCTTTTAAACATGAAAACTCAACATCTTTTCTTCTGTCTACATCCAACACTATCAATCACATTTTCAGTTCTGAGAGTCCTTCAAATTGCCCGATTTATGCTGGGCTTTGCTCAAAAATTGCTTTAGAAATAAAAGCCTTCCCTGTAGAGTCATTGCCGGTTGTGTTTATTCAGATTCTTTCACTTCGCCACCACATCTCCGCTGACTTGACACCAGCAGTAGGATAATCTGGGCCAGGTCCTATTACAAGCCTGCTCGTGTGTAAAAAGACGTAAAAGAGTTGGATTCAGTGGAAAGCAATCATATCCTATAGACTGGTGTTTGTATGACAGACATAATGAGAGCAGATTATAATAATATATTTCCATAAAATCACCTATTGGTAAAAAGGCTGCAATGCTAATGTCTGCACTTGAGTGGAAAAGAGGGCCATCTGTAGATAATTATCATGTGTGTGGACTAATTATCTCTCCATATTTAATGGACTGAGTAATTAACACAGCAGCGACGTTGATCGATTCAATTCAAATCTGCTGAGAAATCAAGTCTATAAAATTTGCCCCAACCGTGCCGCGTTGGGTTTAGAAATTTTTTTACGGGTGAATAATTGAACATGTGAATGCAAATTTATCAACTGTAGTTATGACAGTGCCCCCTGAAAATGAAAACTACTAATAAACAGTGAGTGATTTGTGCCTAAACCAGAGGAGGGATGTTTCCCACAGACGTGTTTTCAGAGGAAATTAGGTTTGTTTGGGGTTTTTTTTGAGTCATAAGTACAAGTCAAATAAAATAGCACAGAATTCCAATACTGAACAGAATGAACATGTGATGAAGAATAATTTAAAATACAAAAAAACAAACAAAAAAAACTCTCCACTGCAAAGTCATGAGTGTAAACATTGCAGTGCTCTGGAGGGAGCTGATGGTGGTTAAGCATCTTGCTCAAGGACCCACAGTGGTGACCTGTCTACTGCGGGGCTTGAACCAGCGAGCTCCTCCATTAAAGCCCATGCTATTATACATATTGACATATGATATCGTGATATTCACGACAAAAACTGATTAACACATCGATGGATCCTAACAGCCATTTTCAACATCGTGGCATTTATGAGGCCGTCCAGCATTCAATCAATAAAAACAACAGTTGTTTGGTGTAAACGTGTCTACAAAACTCAAGAAAGTTCATGTATGGTAGCTTATGCACTATCTTGTTAAGATGCAAATTGTTACTAAACCCTTAACAGTTTAAAAAAGGTTCATTTCTTTTTATATTTTGGCCTATTTGTAAAGGAACATGTACTTGTGGGATTGGCAGTAGGGTTGAGCATGTAGGTTTGCCAATTGTTCAGCGCGAGTTCCAAACAGCTGTTCTGCTGCTCAACCCACAAATATTCAGCTTTCCAAAGCGATAAGATTTCTTTAACAACAATGAAATAATTCACCAGACACAACAAAAACTTTACTGTTGGGCATAGTTTAATTCTTTGTTTGGTTTCACTTTCTTTTTTTCTTCACCAACAAAATACTATTAGTCGATGTGATTTGTCTGGTCTGCTGGTCTCATCCTAAAGGTTACTAAGATGTGTGTATTTAGTTTCTGATACCAAACTAAATACAAACGTATGTAAAAGTGGCTACACATTGGGAGATTGGTCAATGAATTCACAAGTCGTGGCTTGAAATATTTGAATTTCTATTGAAAATGTTGTTTGTTGATGGCCTTTCTAAGAACTGGCTGCTACACAAGATACAGGTACTAACACTCAATACAAGAAAAGCTAATGGACACAACAATCCAGTCATAACAGAACAATCGTTTGCAGATTTCAAAGGAGGTAAAATTCACATCATGCAGTCAAGCTTGTTGTCACAGGTTTATAAAATCCACTTTAACAGATGATACATTTATAAGACTGCAAAAACTCCACAGTCAGCAGTCCACTTAACTTCTTACAGTCGGTTGTCCAGAGTGTGGGACAGAATGTATTTTTAAAGAACGAGTTGTGATCGCCACGCTCTGATTGGTCAGTCAGGAAAGGGGGTGGTGCATATCCTGCACACACTGCTTAAACACACGGTGTTGTGACACTCTGAGATTCACCCGTTAATTACTCACATACATTGATTTGCCTCGGTGTGATTATTAAACAGCAGAGGTTTCAATTAAAAACCACTGGCCCCTTTGGAGCTGCCTTTAAATGTGGCTGTACAATTCAACTCTGACTCTGAATCAAAGACTTTAAAAGCAACAGCAATGCAGTTTTAAGAATGTAAGGAGTAGAAAGCAATTTATGTTCAAATTTAGTGAGGAAAACTTAAAAAAAAACATCCTTAATATGACAAAACAGTTCACATACTTTTCAAAATTGACTGAAGTAAAGTAACAGTAAAAATACTTTTCCACCTCTGTGGATACAGAAATAGGATTAAACACTTGTTTAACAAAAATACAGCAGCCATAGTATTATAAATCTTCTCTGATTCAATAATTTAGGCACAATGTTTACCAGCGTTTCACCAAAAAATTAGAATATGCATTCCTGAAAAGTACAGGAACAGATCTGTATGTGTGTGAAACTGTATAAAAGCACCCATGCAGTTAACCCTCACGTACATCGAGGTTGCGCAAACTCAGCTGTATGCGTCTATTTGCATGCACTTGCATGTTGTGCCTCGATGCGGCCTCTACCTGTGCAATGTGCATCGATGGGAAGTAAACTGTTTTCTAAAAAGCAATCTCAGCAGTGGGGCTGCTTCATGCCTATCAAAGCCTGAATACTGTGTGGGCAGAGCGTTGGAGGGGGTGAATGAGGGACGGGAGTAACTCTCAAAGCATCCAGGCAGAGTAATGCTGCAGGCGGTGCATGAGAGTAATGTATAAAGCTGTCACCTCGCAAGCAGGGTGAGCTAACACTGCCGATGGGACCAGCAGGAAGCCACACTCTCAGCCAATCAGTCTCTTGACACCTTCACAGTAGCACCTGAAACATGCACTGCGAGCAGAGCGGTGATTGTGTATTAGGAGATTTGAACGAGTGCCAGTTGTGCACGAATGTGCACGCCTGTATGTGATTCGTCTCTGGAGCGTGCAAACACATGTTGCTTTGTTTGAATCCCTGCGGCAGGCAAATTGTTAAATGTCGCGTGCATCAATCAGCAACCGCAGAGAAAATCTGAATAACTGTCCACCATTACGGGATCACAACATCAAGTCATTACAATGAGCACTGTAGATCTGCATGCCTTTACTTCCATAACTGGGATTCAAACCCAGGACCAACGCTATCATATTCAATCCTTAACTGAATACAACACAAGGACTAGTGAGCCTGTCACAATACCTTTATTGTTTTAAAAAATATAAATAAAAACACTCTTTCACATTAAAGAGTCTGAGCTCAAGAAGAAATACAGTATATATGCTTTGCTGTGAACTCTTCCCTTGTGTTCTTGTTTTTTTCTTAATTCAGTTCACTGACCTGATCAATAATAAAAGATGATCTGTGCACTGAAATTCCAGGCATCACAGTAAAAACATACCTCTGGCAACCATTATGGATCATCACGTGGCCACTCTGATCTTTTGGGCTCTATTAGAACATGATTAGGACTGTGATGTCTCCTTGTTATGCTTAATGCCCACCAACCCTTTGATTTCTGTCCTCGGGACAATGTGCATTAGGTTGGATACTCAGTGCGAATTATCCACAATTAGCTTCATGCTTTCAGAGCCAAGCTGGACATGTATGAAGTACCTGAGTGCTATTTTAAAGACCAGTCCAACGCAATCATATATGCAAGGGCCATTAACTGTGCGCGCGCACGCTGCAGAAGAACAGCTGCAGAAAGGACGCAACCGAGCAGCAACCTCATGTCTGCTCGGAGTGACTCAGAAGGGCTGCGTGGGCAAAAAGGATCCTCACATTTCAGGACTGAATCATTCTGCCAAACTCTCTAATCTCTTCGTCGTCAAGTGGCCTTCCTGTTCAGCCACAGAGCCTGGCTGGTTTCCAAAGCAATGTAAAACCATTGCCGCTCTGAAAAGAAAAGCAATTTCCACAAACCGACACCCATAACACTCTTGCCAGACAGTCTGGTAATTCGGTCATTTGTTGTCCTATTATCATCTTTCCTTTTGCTCTCTGTTGCAACCGGTGAGCCAGGCTGATATCCATCATCCCCCCAAACGAAAAGTGCCCCACCTGCCTCTGTTCCACGCAAATCAATTTTCTTTCAATTTTTCAAACTTGCTCTTTAGAGACATTTCAAGCCACTGACAAAAACTGCACTTTACTGACATTTTGCAGAAGTTTCTAATATTTTTTTTTCAGGCATTGGCTGCAACTTGAAGCGCAAAGTTAGAGCAAAATGGAGACACAGCAATGTTGATTAGAAAAGATGGTCTTGTTTTCTGTGAGCTGTATTTAAAGAGCTGAAGCTCACTTTGTGAGCGCTCAGTGCTTTTGTTTCTGACCGCCGGCGTCTGGCCTTTTTATGATAAAGAAATTAAACATGAGTGAACTGTGGCCTCGGGATAACTGTTTGAAAATGAAAGCTGCACGGTGTTTTTTTATTTTTTTATTCTGTACTTCTTAATACTTCAAGTCGTTGGCAGCAACAGGATCAAACCACACAAGCTCACAAGCACTCAACGCAGTTTTGTTTCCCCACTTTACTACATTGTTTGGTGTTCTTTATTTGAGGAGAACAATAGATCGATGCATTCTTATAACAGCATATGAGAAAACATAGTTGTGGTTTAATTTCCCCAAATCTCAGCTGTGGACCCAGATGACTCAGAGCCTGCAGGCAAAACAAAACAAACACCAAATGAGATTCTGAGAAGATCCCACATTTTCTTTCAGCAAAGACACCACTGCACCGCAATTCAGTATTAATTGTTATGCACCAGAATAAATAATCCATTTGAATCATCTCTTCAGTTTCCGTGCTGTTGAGGAGGAGACACTTCCAAAAGTTTGAAAAACTCAAAGTTGGTATGAAAAGAGAGGCAAACAGACGGACTGACCCACTGACCTGGACCTTTCAGTAAGCAACACAAAATGCATTTCAGCAGCCTCGTAACATGAACCCAAAAGTGGATTTACTCTGGAAATGCTGTGAACGACCTTCCAAACTAGTAAACATGTTGACTGAAGGCAGGCTGTTACAAACATTACATTTGACTGTTCCCTTGGACTGCGGTCACCACAGCAGCAACATGAATTTGAATCAAGGACCAAAACAATCGAGGTCTAGACTTAATTTGATGTGCCACTAATGCTGTTATAACAATAATACTCTGTACCAAAACATAACTAATTTTAATGACAGCAGAAGAGTCATTTGAATTCTACCGATAGACAGCATGGTAATATCCTCCCCTCAAATCAATGCATAATTCTCATTATAACATGGAGTAAAACAAGGCAATATTTACACAAATCTCACAAATCTTTAATCATTTTGGAGTTTTTATTTATTCAGCGTATCAGCATGTATCTGACCTTTAACTGGGATACAAGACACACAAATGGATGTTGCACACATTACAGTCCTGAGTTTTCTTTTTTTTTTTATTACTTTCTCTACTTTTCTTTCACGATGGTTTTCTTATCATCATAAACTTTCTTTTAATTTTTTTTTTTGTGCCATAGAAAAATGTTATGGGTCTAAATCCATAAGAGCATCTGTACAGGCTGAGACTCTCCGTCTTGTTGGGGAATTGTGTTAATCTGTGGTCGCACTTGCATGAACAGCCGGTCAGACAATCTGCTGAAAGGGGAACGAATAATGTAGTTTGCATGTCGGACCAAATTAGCTTTAAATTGTTACTTGCTGCAATAATGAGAGTTGCTTTGTCTGAGATTTTCCACCTTACAAAGTTAAAAAAAAAATAAAAATAAAAACGAAGGAAGCCACTTGCCCCATTATTCATCTGTCTCAATAAAACTAACACTTATACAGTTCAAACAGAGATTAACACACCTTTCTGCCAAGTTCACCACAAGTAAATAGGAAATTAACAATATTGCACAAAACAAACATCTATCACCCTGTGACAGAAAAGAGCATTCTCAAAGTTTAATCTTGACATAAATCTTGTGCTTCCACCAGACAGAAGACAAACAGACGAGCCTGAAGATTAAAGTGCTCCTGGCAGCAAGCGGAACACACACTAACACCAGCGGGCTGGAATGAAGCCACTTACACCGATGAGTTTGTATAGTGCATTATTAAAATTTACAAATTAGAAGACGCGACGGCGACGGGTGCCAGACCGATGACTGCGAAACAAGACTCAGCACAAACTTTCTGTCTGATATTGTAAAATCATGTCTGCTGCGACCACCGATACCGCAACTTTGTGGTTGTGTAGGAGAACGCAATGTTCCTCTCTGTTGAAACTCGCTGCTGCACTGCAGAGAGCCAGACGGGGACCAGGGGATGCAGACAAAGTCAGCCAGAAGCAGACTCAGAAAAACTGGATGTGTATGAGCGTCACGAAAGCTCGAATTCATGAAGCGATTAGGAAGATAGATAGATAGATAGATGGATAGATGGATAGATGGATGGATGGATGGATGGATGGATGGATGGATGGATGGATGGATGGATGGATGGATGGATGGATGGATGGATGGATGGATAGATAGATAGATAGATAGATAGATAGATAGAGCAGCTGCAATAGAATTTATCATCTTCCTAGAAAACCACACTTTGAGATTTTGCATGCACGTGTGTGTATATCAACAGCGGTGCTTGTTGTTGAACTGACATGAACTCCTCGATTATGACCGCCATGACCAAGAACTCTACAAAAAAAAAAAAAAGAAAACACGAACGGGCAAAGGAAGCTTTCAATTTGCATAAAGTTTGCACAACAACCACCAGAGTGTCATTCTAATGCCCCGGTGCAAAACTCAGGAAAACCCTCAGCCTGCTGCACAGCCAATGGTTGGGCTTCAGCTGGAAACAGACCAACACACCATAAAATGGTACTACGCAAAAGAACAAATAGGAAATTAATTCATTAATGAATGATCTCCAAAAGCGCACACAGAGTATGGCCACCCATAAGATACATTAGTACAGTATTTTCCACACAATAAGTCACACTCTTTTTTTTTTTTTTTTTTTGGTTGGTCATACAACTAATATCAAGAAGTACTTTTAAATCGCAATGTACTGGTACAAACCATCTGGGACCATTGATAACAGATTGTTGCTTGCTGCTAAGTGCGACTAAAAACACCTGACAGTGCAAGATAAATGTCACCAAAACGTAAACGCTCCTCAGCAGAACTTAAACCAAATCCCTGTTTCAGAAAGTAATCATGCCCTAAAAGCATGATGGTCAGAGCTGAGGAACAAATTGAAACAGCCGTCGCCAGCCGAGGCTTATTGATGGCGCACTTACGGAAAAAGAAATAAATGACTTATATGCTTTTATTCCTTTTTATCCAATCATGTACTCACTGCACACTTTGTCACATTTCTAAAGTCTTAAACTCAAAATAAATGAAGTCCCAGGAGAAGCTAAACACAAAGGGCCACACACAGAGCTGAATCTTTACACATGTTCACAAACATGGCTGCTTTTGTCACAATGTTTTTCTCGCTCTCATCAGGACCTTAATAATTCCCACCGAGTGCTGAAAACAAACTGATCAAAATAAATGCACAGCTCTGCACACAGTGAAGTCAATAAGATGTTAAAATGAAATTGACACTTTCATTTGACAAGTCTAATTCACATTTGACAACAACTTGCAGGAAAAAGTGCTTTTCCACCTGACTTTACACTAAATGGGTTTATTTCGACCCAGAAGCTCCATGGAAAATTAAACATTTACAGTTACAGTTGATTAAAACAAAACTGTCCCCAAAGGAAGATGAAATGAGAGCGAATGAGACTAATTTATACAGTCCAAAGACAGAACGCATACTAGTCGATTAGGAAATTGCTCTGTGCAATAGTCTGTTGGCCAGTTTGTAACGGTTGGCAATGAGCAACGGTATTGACTCTCATCTGTGCAGCCTATGGGAGGCACACAATGTTGATTCAGTGAGACCGGGTTTTCACTTTATTCAAACAGATAAGTGTTTCTTTCATCCACTGGGTCACAGTCGCCATATTACAGACATTTTAAACCTGCTGTCCTCTAAATCAAGAGAAGGGAGAATCCACAAGGAATATTTTAATAGGACATTGAGTAACTAACAGTAAACAATGAAAGAATACAACTAATGTATGCAGATGACACTGCTGTAGAGAAATTACTAAAATAGATTAATCCTAGTCGCTTTTTTTTGTCATAGACTGACTCACTGATTAAATGACTTGTTGAAATATTGATAATCTATAAAAAAAATTATATATGGGCTTCTGTTATAAATGTAGTTTTAGTGTGAATCCCAAATATTTTTTTTTATATTTTATTGCAGTCCTATACAGATCATATTGAGCTGATTTGTTGAGCGCGTTTTTGTTTTAGTTTTTTCTCAATGTGTGTCAAAGTCCTCACTTTCCATTGTAACTGTGTTGAGCACACAGGTTTATGTTTGTTTATTATATGAAACCCTAATCAGAGTAGAGTTCAGTACATTAGGCTTATTCTTTTTTTTTTTGTCAAGTGCAAAAATTGAAGATTTGATATTCAAGCCATCCAAGACCTCTCAATATAAAGGACTTCTGGCAAAGAAATATTGGAATTTGAAATTATTCATCTGTTTTATTTATTACAATATTTCCAAAACCATATTGTACATATATTATGCAGTAATGCCGAGTCGTGTAGTATCTCGTATCTAATATTCATATCTGTGTTACTGGAAAAAAAGTACTTTTTTTCTTCATACACTCAATTTTAATCGACACAATTGTTCTGGGTTTGTTTTTCTTTCATTCTTTTAATCACATGTGCATCTGCATTTCCCAACAGTAGCATTTTAAAAGCACTTGCTAACTACATTTTTCCTGAATTTGAAACTATGTATTGCAAATCAGTCAGTTTCAAAATACGTATATTGCCAGTGTTGGTATTGCTATTACAATCTGTGATATGCCGTATTGGTGCAGCTGTAGAATCAATGGATATAAGACATTTATGAAATGCTGCCATAGAAAGAAGCAGTGCATACAGCGGCTTCTCTGAGCCGACGCAAAATAAATGTTTCATTCCTCTTCGGCCAAATACAGTATGTACATCACTTATGTGCATGTCAAGAATTCTCATGAGATGATTAACCCAGTCAGTAGGCAGCGCGTAAGCGTAATTAAATGGAAGACTTAAGCTATTTTAATGGCTTCATACATATTTGTACAGTGCCTCACCTACATTAAACCTCTGCCCATGTAATTCTTTATTTAACCAATAAGGACAAGCTGAATCGCATGTCAACATATCTCATTTTAGCTGCGTGACCAAATGGCCACGTACAACATATTTATAAAAGCATATTTAATGGGGGGTTTTTTCTCTCTCTTGTTGTCGTACCACATTATAACTGATAACAGACCACAGTAGATTGCTTTGGAAGATGACTGAGACTCACACATTTCCAAGCAGGTGCTGTTTATCATGCAAGTGTCGTACATCTTCAACCTGCACAAATGTGCTCAGGTGTCCGTTATCCTGCTAAAAAAAAAAAAAAAAGCACCAAATGTGTGACACGAGTCTGCCTTAAGTGTATAACTGGCTCTTTAATACGCCTGACCCAGAACAGAGAGAACTATTTACCACAGGGAAGGAAACATAACTGCTGTATCTTGGGGTAAACACAAACTGCAGATAATTAGATCTCAATTCCCCTCACTACTTTCCCAGAAAAAAAATAAAAAGATTTGGGTTGTTTGTGCTTTTTTTTTTTTTTTTTTTAAATAAAGTGTAACCTCATTTTCTACAAAGACACTTCAACACAATTGCTGTAACTAAGTAAGGCGTCACTCGAATGAGAGGAGAATAAATCTACTCTGATAGGCTGTGATAGCGTTTAGGGGCCTTTCAACACCGAGTAAAACACACGACTTTGACACACTAGTTTAAAAATCATCTAAAAGCACACTGACAAGAAAAAGGCTTCCACTTGTATTTGCAGACATATACACACAGAAACTCAAGTGTAAACACTACTATCTGAGAGATGTTCAATAAGAACACAGTCGCACCTTTGCAGACAGATTTAAGTGAGTCAAACATATATTTTTACACGCATACACGCCCACCTCCAACATAGTACTGACACACACACACACACACACACGCTCACAGACCCGGGGGCTGAAATTGAATTATTTTTGCTCGTAGGATGTGGAGAAAAGTCAAAGCCAGCAAATGTTCTGGCCCTCAAAGTGTGTTGAGGAGCTGTAGTGTGTGGGACACAATCAATAAATCCCACAGTACAGCAGACCACAAACGCACCCATGGATTTTCTCTAAATTACCACTATTCAGACCTGACTGCACACTCACACATACCCGCACACACACACACACACACACACACCACACACAGGTATGCAAGATGGTGCACAGTTTAATAAATGTCCAAAAACTGCTCGGGACCATAAAAGTATGATTTATCAACACGAGCTGGAGTCACCCAGAAAAGAGTCAAGCCCTGCAGAGTCCACACACAACATTTCATCATTACTTACTGCTATTTTATAGTTACTAAGTGCCTTATTTTACTGTGTTAATAAAACCTAGTATGAGCTGTACCTTGGTTATAACTATAGCCAACAATGATGTAATAAAAGAGGGCATTGAAATGACTTCTCACAGACAAATCAAGCCTCTATAAATGAATTAAAGTCCACACCTAAAAGTAGTACTTGATTAAACCAATTATTGTATGTATTATATTTGCGCACAAGATCTCTTAGCCATCATGCCACCAAGCAATATACTGAGTCTGATTGTTCTCAGCTAAATGTGTGTTATATTTTATTTTGGTCAGAAGAACAATTAGTCCCCAGAATCATATTTATCAATCAACATTTTCCACTGTGAGATGGCGAGGTAAGGGTGTTGCAGCTGCAGTATTTCAAGGAGTGGAGGGGGACCGAGTGCCAAGGTGTATGCACTGACAACGTTTCTTTACTGTTTTTTTGAGCTACTGAACATCATCATGAATGTGCAGACATTAGTTATCTCCATAATGTTTCCATGTTGTTTGTTTAACATGGAAGGACACTTTTAGAGGCACACATTCAATTAGACAAAGATTTGTAGAAGAGAGAAAATATGTATCGCGCTTTGAATGAATCGTGTATCATGATGTCAACAGTTCACAACAAATGAACAGTGATTTGACTTTTAGACTGCACCGAATTCAAATTTAGCTCCGGTTTGCTGCAGCGTGACAATAACCCCCCCCCCAAGGATCAACAAATGTCTTAAGTTCTTTAATTCAATTCTAGAGTAAAGAAAGGTTAATGAAATGAGGCAAAAACTTCAATTAATTGTGACAAGGTGACCTGTGATGTACAACAGATGGATTCATAATACATTCCCAAGTTTGTACAAAGTGGTATGAGTGAACCAAGATGAGCTGACAGCACAGGGTCCATTGTAAAATCTCCTGATAGCAGTTCTCTATGCGCCTGCTGGTACCAGATAGAGAGCATATTAATTAACACAGGCCTAAAATAAAAAATAAAAAAACTGTTATGATGTCCACATCATTAACGTACATTGGACACAATGTTTTCACAATGAGTTCGAATTTTCTTGCTGCAGTGTGTTTTTCTCTGCCAACGTCTTGGATGCGTAGGAGCTCATAATACTATGAATTCCTGGTACATGAAAATATCTTCGTCCTTCTTGAAGCTCTTTATTAATGGATTCGGAGTGCACTGTGCATTTTTCTGATTAGCATTCAGGTTCTAAATTACTTTGTGCAGATTCTGACCACATTTGAAAGAAAAAAGAAATCTGCATTATTCACAACACACCAGCATGTTGCTTGGCTATACACCACGCTGCAGCAGTCCGCACCAGTATGGTAACAACAGCACCCAGTCACCTCAGAAGAACCTTCCACCGCTGAGTGAGATATATCTTTCTTTTACTATCTGTTTAACCTCTCAGCATCTGTTTTGAGAGAAGAAGAAGAAAACAGGACATAAAGAGAAGCAGAAACAAGTTGGGTGACATTAAAGTGTGCATTTCATTTAGTACTATGCAATTTATTGTTGTCATTTCATAGGCATTGGTTCTCCAAGAAGAAAAAAGCAAGTGATTGAAACCCCTTTGTTTGTTTTTCTTGTTAGGTTAGGTGAAGTGTTCCTGTTGTTTAGGATATCCTATCTGGGAACTGTCGTGTTTATCGTATCTGGAACCTTTTTTTTCTGATATTATTGTTCTCTCGGTAAGTGTCAAGTGATGTAACGATCGATTTATTGAATCTGTAGAAAAATTGCAATCTAATCTAACATCTGAACAATAGTAAAAAGCCAAGATTAACATTAAAATCTACCGTTTATTTGTTGCATGGATTTACTGGTGAGAATGCCCATCTAAACCTTTTTTGAACTGCATAATGGTTCAAGAGAACACTGATTAAAGGATTTTACATGGTGTCCACATGGAGATAAACTGCTCTCATTAAAAAAAAAACCATTAAGATAATTAAGATAATGGGAGGGAGGCACGTGGTCTCACACAGGTGTGAAATATTAGAGTCAAAGCAGTCGCCACTATGGGTCCCTGAGCAAGGTCTTAACCCCAAATTGCTCAGTTTGCATCAGAATATCGGAAGTCAAACTCGCAAACATGCATATCAGAAACAGACTTTTTTTTTTGCACGTTATTGTTTGACCTTGTCCCATGGCGGTTGCCTGCACCTGCTGTGACCCTGGGGTAGTGCAGTAAGTGTTAGGGTTAATTACTGCAGAGATGAGCAGCACACACACACTGTATTTTACAGTTTTACAGTAAATAAAGCTGGTAATGTTATATCATCAATACATTTTTGAGGAGTAATCATCATGTAATGGGCTTAATTTAAAACAAAGTGCTTGCTGAGTAGCGTAAACAATGGGGGACTGTGCTGGCTGGGTAAGCACTAATGAACCCCCAAAACTTTAATTTACAAGGTAAATTACATCATATAATTTTAATTTCTACTGGGATTTGAATATTTTCCTCCCGTTTCTTCCATTTGCAAATAAAGGTATGAAGAAAATGCCGGCATTGTCTTACTGCAGAAATGTCCGCGCAATCATCGAAACAATGTCCGTGAAAAACGTTTCCACACAACTGAACTATCAACCTGTTCTGACAGCAGACAAGCAGCATGAAAGCTAAGGGCTGGATTCACGTACAGTAATTACAGAGGAACTATGAGCTGAGAAGGGGGCATTGAGGAACACTACAATTAGCAAAGTGCATGATGAGTGTTGCCATGCAGATGTTTGCAGAACTAATCACATGTTTCCTCAGAGGGAAACATGCTGCACATGCTCTGGACGGATATGCACACGCCAACACGCAGAGCTGGAAACAAGGTGCGGTGGGAGGAGAGCAAGGTGGTCAGATGCTGACACGGAAAAACCCCAAAACAGAAACGATCCATCAAGTATCGGAGAAATATGTAAGTCATTGCTAACTTTTAAGCGCCACGGTCCTGGTGAAAAAAAGGTTTCCTCTGCAGGGTGTTGAATTCTAACTTTTGGTGAGGAGCTCGCCACCCGGGAGAGACGCCAGGTAAAGTCACTGCTCCGATGATTCGTACTGATTAAGTGGTTCACACATCTGATTCCATGGTTGCCACAGCCAGCTCGGAGGATACATCTTTATATCTCTGGGTTGGATTTTGGAGCGGCTCAGACCCCCCCCCCCCCCCGAAGAGAATTTAAGAAAGTTGTCGAGGACAGATGTCTAAGCTTCTTTGTTCTCCACATAGCCTCCGAGATGCAGGCTGGAAAGACGATTGATGGCTCTTGTCTTGTGTCTTGATGGTTTACGATTCCCCGCTGTGTTTCCCCAATGATTGATTCTCTCACGGCTCCTTTTTTTTCCACCAATGTTTCCCGTCTTGTCTTTTCCCCTGTCTTGTAGCGCTTGGTTGTTTTGACCCTGAGTTCCATCTTTTTGTTATCAATAGATTAAGTTGGTTAAAGTTTGTGTGTCCTTGTCTTATTTTAGTGGCTGCGTTTGTTCGATGTCTGTCTTTGTCCTTGTAAGAATCTAAGTTTTAGCCAGCCAGGGAATGCTCCCTCGCTTTTTTGGTCTTGTCCACAAATGCCAAAAGTATGCACATTCTTTACTTAAGCAGCTGTATAGCTGTACAGCCTATATGAACAAAGACATTGGTATAAGTACCAACTCAACTTCTTTATCTATGGTACAGAAGGTGCAGGTTCTGGAATTAACTCAAGCTCAAAGCAGAAAGTGAAAATAAGTTTGTAGTTCTTTGCCACCTTGTTAAATCTGGTTGTCTGTCGAGTCAGCGTCATTTCTTGTCAATGACGTCTCTGTATTAATTCATGTATGGTTTCATAGTTCATGTCTGTTTTTTGGCTTTATGATCTCTAGCTCTCCTCCCAAGTGTCTCACCTGATTGTTCACCTTGATTGCTTCACATAATGTCCAAAAACATTTCTCCTGTATATTCAAGTCCCAGTCTGTCCTTGTGTCCTTTCCGGTCCATCTGTTTAGTTCACGTCAAATAACTGCCTAGTCACCCGTCTTATACCTGCTGTGTCAACAGTTTTAGCACACAACTTTAGTTGCAGTTTTCTCATGAATTGTATCTTTGGTAAATATAATATGTTGTCCTATTTTGTCTGCGTTCTGTCTCCTCCATCCCACATCTTGACATTAAGCGAGGGGTCACTGACTTAAAACCCTTAAGTACGGGCTGAAAAAGCTGCTAATGTAATCCGAGTCCATGACAATCAATAAGTTTCATAGAGTTGTTATCACATTATCCCCTCTGCAAAACTCCTCTTACATAGGTCGGGATATTTGTTCTTGGAAAATTAATTTTCAAAACCACGTGTGCCAGGTTTAATGGACAGATTCTGAGAAACCTTCCCTACGATGCTGAATATGTCGGAGCAGGTCTGAAATCGCAGTTTCCGCCTGCGTGCCGCATGAGGATGAGTGCAGTGAGCATAAGAGGTCAAGTCTCTCCGCGGGAAGACTTTATTCGGCCAGCTCTGATGCTGACACGTTGGAAAACTAGACGTGGAAAAAGGAAGGAGCTGAAAGACGAACAAATCCATCTTCACCGTATCAAAGAATTGGCTGAGGGAGTTTCTCAGCGTGTGATCGAATACCTGCCCGTTCTCCCCTCCGATCATCTCGTCATCCCGTTTCACTAATCACACCCTGTCCGCGCTCACTGACCCCGTCTTTAACACCTCCCGCCCCCACCACACACACTCTTCTCACTCTCCCTGTAATTTGTACACGCTCTCCTCGAGAGTCGCCCTTATCACTCTTGATGTTCCCTGTGAAGCCGTGTGTGCCGCACAAGCTGTGTTTTTCTCACAGACTGTGTGTGGTCTCCAACGCACAAAACTACATTAATTGCTCTGGAGTGTAAATGTGTAGGTTTATGGCTGATGAGTGTGCGTGAGAAAACAGGAAGAACGTTCTGAGAAATAAGCAGATCCCCCTGCCAACCAAGAGCTGAAATCTGACTTTGCCTTCAACTAAGTGCACACATTTTTTAAAACATAAAAAGGAAAACATCCACAATGTGTTTGCATTATTAATACCACGCACAGAGGCCGCAAACGCCAAAATCCACTTTCGAATGCAGCTGCAAAGCCTCAACCGAGTGAGACCTCACTCGCACACACGCGTTAGACAAACCCGTACAACAAAGCAGCTCCCACAGTCATTCACATCTCCATGGAGACAGAAGTCAATTATAGTCCAAGTCCAACTTCCCAAACACTATTACGCACGCAGCTGTAAATGAAGTAACAGAGCTGTTGTTGTTTAATGCACCTAATTCATCAGCATGCATGAAAGAATTGATTGTTCTTTGATCAGGTTGTTGACGCCAACATTTCTCATCCAAAACACACACCGGGGTCATGCTGCTCAGCACGGCAATGTTTTTTCTTTATGTTCTCTTTTGTTCACTTCTTCTTGTGAAAAATGACCGCAATGAAAATAAAAACACCTGAAAAACTAAAACAAAAAATATATATATATATCAATATTTTTTTAAGACATCCACTCCACGGTCCATTACAGGGACAAGCAGAGCAGCTCCACTTTAACAAAGACCGGTACTGCACTACATTCATTCCACACGCCATTAAACTTTACAACAGCTCACCTCTGTGTGACAGTAAGAACTTCACTGTTTCGACTCTCTACTGTCCACATTACTCTCGTTAGTATAGTTGCTTTTTATATACTCCTTAACATTGTAAATATAGACAATATATTATATGTTTATTATCATATTATTGATAATATATATCATATCCTTATTCCAGTCTTTCTTTTCTTACAACTATTACTACTAAATATTGCAAGTTATATGCATGTATGTTCATTGCACCAATTCTGTTGTCTATGCTCTTGCAACACAACAATGTCCCACACATGATCAATCAAACATATCTATCTACTTTGTTTGAACAAATACAATTATTAAAGGAATCTTTGATTAAACGTATCATTTAGGTCAGGCCAACTATCTTTTTTTGGGAAAGCAAAATGTGGTCAACTTCAATATTTCTAATAAAAGTCGTGTTTTTCATTCACAATTGTCCTCAATTCAAAGTAAAATTTTGCATTTAAACTACTCTCATCAGTACAACTTACCAAAAAAGTTAGTCAAGTAAATGTAATGGAGTAGATGTAAAACTTTACACTTCTCAGACAGTTAGGTTACAAACTCAAAAGTTATCAAGGGAATGTGGGATGTGATGGATTTAATTTGTGAACACCAACAATTATTTCTGTCAGAATGAAGAAACTGCTGGTCACGGCATGGCGGGGTAGTGGTAAGCATGCCCACCTCACTGTGAAAATACAAGTGTACAAGTTTGGGCTTTTTGTGGGGAGTTGGTATGTTCTACCTGTGCACACATGGGCCATCTTCAGGTACTCCTGCTACATCCTACAGTACAGAAATCCTCCACACTGGTGGCAGAAGTAAAAACCTTCTCAATAGACAAAACAAGCTGCATCGGATTCTTTTCTTCCGACTATTTCAGCTTTACTTCAGTCCAACTTGAATGAATTAAAATGTTTGGGGGTGCAGAGTCCTGCTCGTGGACACTTCGACACCTGGACAGGGAGAGATTGGGAATAGAACCTGCAACCTTCTGACTGAAAGATGGCCACTCTCCCAGCTGAGCCTCCAGAGGAAGTGAAATGTGGTCACGTGTCTGGCTTTTACAAGGGAGTGCATATCGTAACAGATATGGAAATATGTCAGCCCGCCACACAGGAGACACGATGTTTGCCTCGGGGCACAGCCAGGTGATTTTCTACGACACGGTTCAAAGGCATCGAGCCGAGCGAATGGCGCCTTGAAACACCTATTTCTCGTAGCATCGAATGTGTGCTGTGACTCCTGATAGAGAGAAAGAGGAGGCGAGAACAGTGGGAGAAAAAGAGATGAGGATGAAAGAGGCGAAAAAGAGAAGAAAATATGACAACTGAAAAAAAGGCAGCAGCGTATGAGTATGCGTGCGTGTGGTTGTTGGAGCTACACCTTTTCACATATTCACACTACTACCATAGGAATTTTTTGTAAATTAAATGTAAGAACACACAATACATGTGTGAGCACAGAGAAGTGACGTCACTATGGAACAAAGTAAATAAACAGGTAATCAATCAAATCAACAGGTAACTAATCATATCTTCATTTACTGTCAGTACATCAGTGCAGCTCTCACACACACACACACACACACACACACACACACACACACACACACACACACACACACACACACACACACACACACACACACACACACACACACAAAATGTTGATTTGCTGAAACTCGGTCTTAATGATTCTGACAGCTTCTCTTACCTTCCATCTCTAGATCCGGTTCTCGCCTGCCACTAAAGGTGTAGCTACAACCCAAACTGACGGTAATTCAGTGTCGTCGTGCCAGTGAAACGTCCTGTTAACTTGTGATGTGAAGTAAACAACAAAGAAACACATCATCGACTGTCTTCTTCAAGCTGATCAAGAGATCGTTACGATCTTTGAAATATTTCAGTCCAAACATATTTCAGCAGAAAAGAACAAAAAGTTTTGCATCATTAACTTTGTGCCAGGGTTTGAAGAGAGAAGTGTCTTCTGCTGCTGTTCAAGTGAGAAATGAAGGTGAAATTGATTCAATTAGGTCATGTACGTTTTCCACAATGGAAAACATCTGACTGAGACAGGATATCAACTACATATTCACTCTTCCTTCATTTAGTCTAATGTTTTGTGGAAACTCAAAGAGATGAGTGCACCATGTTACATTCTCTCTGACAATACCTATAGCTTCGTTTTTAATTATATTCCATGTTATGTCCACTTGATTGAAAATATTTCATAATATTTTGCATTCAGAGCAAAGATGTGTTATTATTCAGTTAAATGCCCCTCTGGTTAAAATGTGTGCACTCTGTTTATTAAATATTAAAAGGAGGAATACGTCTTGCACGTCTGTTCAACTCAAAGAGCGAAGTGGGGTCATTGTTAACTTGGCAATCATGGCCCACTCTATTTTTATAAGTTTAGTCTGACTCATCCTTTTTTTTACCAGCTCTGACTGTGTCCTCTCTGTGTAAAGTGATAGAAATGTGTCCAAACGGGAAAGACAACTGAAATTGTTTTGGTTTTGTTACTACATGAAAAAAAAAAAGGAAAAGAAAAACACCTTGACAGTCACTCACTTTAGCCTGTCTGAGACTTCTATTATTGTGTGATTATTATAATATAATCACATTGAATCCACCAACAACATGCACAAAGAATAACTCCTGAAGACAGAGCTGAAAAACAGCATGAGGACAGAGTTTAATCTGCCCCACCCCCGGTCAACGCACCCTGTAATTCCTCTCTGTGATTCATCAACTCCACTTTAGCAGCACATCTGACAATACGCATGAAATACTTGTATTTATAATACAATCCAAGCCAAGCAAAAACACAAAGAATGATATAATACGGGCGTGGTGAGCATGCGCAGTAGCGGGGTTTCAAATAAGTTGTGTTTTTCTCCGTTTTCCTGGAGACCGACATGCGTTGACTGTTGTCAAGTAAACAGACTCCCAAAACACTATGAAAGTTTTCTGTTTTCACAGAGAGCCTCAAAAAGGAGATTTCTAACGACTTCCTGAAGATTTTCACATTATAAAATTTAATTTGTGTCTTCTGTTTGGATCAAAATACAATAAAGGGCACTACAGGAGGCATGCTGGTTAGAAACAATACTTAAGGAGGTCCGCAACTGTCTTGCCTTTGACACTTATGTTTGTTCACTGTAATTTATTCATTTGACAAGAGTTTTAAGTAGCCACGTTCTAAAAATATGTCTTTGATAAAATAAATACGAATTTCAGACTTCATTCATCTTTCTTTGTCATGACAGTTTAGATCCTCTTTTTTAACTTCTTTTTGTTTCCTTTCATTATATCAAGCACAGCAGAAGTTCACTTTTATTGGACTCAGTCACCAAATGAATTGTTCTTCACACAGCAAAACACTATGAATCTTATTGGTGCTCCAGTAACATTGAAAAAGACGCTAATGAAACGGGTCTTCTACGAAACTGAATATCTTATTGTTGCTGGTATGAGGCTGCCTTGGACTGAGTGTATCTGAGTGTTCACCATATGATTATCACCAAGCAGGGATTTAAAAGAGTAAAGGTTGTCGGGATTTGAAGAACTTTGTACACCAGTAAAAGTAAAAGTTCCTTACCAGCGGGGTAAAGATCAAAGCTGATCCCTGCAAATCCATCAAAACAAAAGCTGTCAGTAGATTTAGTGTGAAGGAGACAGGTATCCTGGGGACATCAGCTTCTACGTACACAGCAGTCTGTGTGATGGTCTTTTACTTTTCACCCTGGCTGGTGTCGTTAGGATGCGGATGGTTGTTTCTTTTAAAGCTGGAAATAAGACATGGGGGTAAGCAGTTTTTTTCAATGATCCCCCAGGATTCAGTTTCCAAACTGTGCGGCTTCCTACTACGGGAGGAGTTTGCACCAGAAGAGAGTGACAACATCTGATGTGTGCATCATAAAACCAAACGCTGCCTTGCCTCAAGAATAAAGGGAATCTTGTTTAAGCATCGACTCCAAGTGCTTCCTTTTTACCGACTATTCCTACGAACTGTTCAGTAAACGTTTGAGGGGAGTGCAATGCCTACGTTACACTTCTTTGCAGTATTTTCAGTGACCTTTTGAATTCATGATTACATTGTTCTGCTGCCACTGAAAAACAAGCGTCTGTCTGTTGGGCTGGCAGCGAGCAGCAAGTTTTACCTCGATGCTTCGAGTAAAAATTCAACCCTTTCAACAGTGACTGGAAAGAGAATAACCTGTTTGTATTAACGGGTAAGAGGTCTGTGCGTGTACAGCAAGGCTATTTCTGTGATGAAGCATTAATTACCGACTTGAGGAAGCGTTCAGGGGGTACAAAGGTTCTTTGGGAGGACATTTCCTTTTGTCTGCCATTTTTAGGGGAAAAAGTCTGAACTTCCCAACAATCAACATACTGGTAATTACCAGAATGAAACACAGTAAATTCATGAATGAATGAATGAATAAAACTCTACCTTTGGAATGACCACTGTCTATGTCACTAAATCCACACAACGAGATTAAGTGACAAACCATTGTGGGCAACCCTTTAATTATAAAAGTGAGAGACGTATCTTGCTAAAAATGCAAGTATAAAGTAGAGTATAAATGAAATTATCATTAAACTTCACTCATCTGACTCAGTCCAGTGTGCACTCAAGATCAGACCAGAGCAGGAAATAATGACCAATTATAGCAGCTGGTAGACCATACCCTAAAGCTGCACTGCCTCAGAATGTGTAAACATTTTGCTCAGCCTCAATGGAGGCAATTTCCATACGAACTGTACCCGCACATAAAATACAAAACTTTGACCTCAGTGCAAGTTTCAGCTGCAGCCTGCAAATACTACATAACAACATCACCGTCTCGCAGGACACTCAAGGGCGCAGAAAAGTTTACTGGCAGCGAACGACCAGCACAGTTTGTTATTCTGCCCACAGTGAGCACGCAACGTCTCCGCGGGGATTCACTCGAATAATCATTCACAGATTTGACACGTTCTCTTTGCTGTCCTTCGCTCCCTCGTTCGGTTTCTCACACTCCTTTAATCATCCACCCTTCAGTGAGCTCAATAAAAGGCTGCGTTTCTTCACCAGCTTTAAAAAAGGATTTGAACCCCAAAGCAAACCCCACAAAGACTCCACAAGCTCGGCGTGTTTTACATTTTAAATGAGCTCATTCACGAGTGATCGACAAGAAGAAGAAAATGGGAGCAGTCACGGGAGGCTTCACAAAACTCAGTAAATGCTTGTTTTTTCGTTTTTTTTAATTACTGCCAGCAAGTAAAACATCAAAACAATGGAAACAATTACCTCCAACAATACGATGACTATTGTTACTGTTCATGCATTCATGGAAAGACTTTTTCGAACACATTTTTTTTTCCCTTGTCATTTCCAGTATGTAATTATAAGACAATGCATAAGAACAAATGTTTCAAAAAAATTATTAAAACTAAAGTTTTGAGTGGATGGTTCACCTGATGAACCTGCTGAGTTCTGTTCTTGATGTGATCTGCCTTTGACAAAAATGTTCACCCAGGGATTGTTTCCAGCGCCACACGGGCCCTGAACAGCTGAATAGTCAAGTCAGTTCTGTTATGCTGCAAGTACCACAGACCACAGTGCATCTTAGAAGATAAATACACTTCCTAAACACAGAAGACTGTGTGCACTCACAGGACATTTGTCACATTCATGATGTGTACACTGGATAAATGACAACTGGATCAGAGTTATAAACACTTGTGGTGCACTGGGATGTGATCATGATCAATATGCCTTTATGTCTTCATTATACCAAATAAATATAGTTCTGACTATAATTCACATTAAAACTAAACACAGCACTTCCACTGAGGCCCCTAAGACAGTTATCTCCACAATATGAAGGTTGTCAAACATGTCATGTTTTTATTCCATCGTTTTCTGCTTTGGTTTAATGATATCTGCCAAGAGAATTAGCACTCCCAGCTGCTTATCCTAATGAACCCAGTACTGGTACTTGCCGTCACATTTGGAAGGAAACCTGACAGCACTTTCTATTCATTCTGCTTTTATCACATCACATCAAATTACCGTCCCTTTTAACGTTCCAATTATTCCTGTCATGATGCAGTTTAGTTGCCTTTTTGGTTCTTTAAGTGTGTCTTTGTCATTTTTTTTTTTTTTTTTTTTTTTAAGCATTCCAAATTGAATTAAGTCACTTCAGAAACCAAGGACCCAATTACCATAGCAACAAGCATCGATAAAGCGTTGGTTACAGTCGCGGAGTATTTGTTGTTTAGTGGTTTGGAGCATAAACAGCAATCATAGAATTTCTTACTTTATTCATTACCATCCCTCTCATTTTGCAGCTCTGGAGAGACGTAGAGCGGCACAGCACACAGACACATTTACAGGAGTTGCTAATCTGGCCTTTCACACCACTGTGCTGCGCGAGCTCTCAGCAGGCAGTGTACAGTAACTGAGCTGACACCAGCAACCCTCTGCCAAATTAACAGCGTGTGAATTGCCTCATGCAAATGCTTGCCCAGTTTTCAGAGAGCCTTCGTGATTTTTTCATTGCAACACATGTTGAGACGTCATCGGGAGTTAGCTTTTTACCGGCCAGATTTCCTCTCGTCTTTGCTTCCCTCAGCTATGGCAGACATGAGCTGTGAATAGTTCTGAAATTGCAACCGCTTTTCTGTCTGTCATTATAAACAAATGTGAGTTTGGGTGTCGTGTTGAAGTATTGCCGCATTTGCAGAATTGTAATGAGTCTGAACTGCATTTTGTGAATTAGTTATTTTTCTGTGATTAATAAGCATTTCAGTCTATGAATTTTGCTTCATCAGCATTTCCATTTGCTCATGCATTCACAAGATTCTCTCTCACGGCATTGGCTGTAGTGACCTAGAAAACCACTGGCATCACCCACATCTGAATGTGAATAAAAAATGATGTAGAATAAACAATGAGAGAAAACTTTGATGTTTCCATGTGTGTATTATTTTTAAAAAAATTTACGTGCATCTGCCAAAGCAGAAGATACACAAAGGTTCAGATTCAGATCAGAAAGCCAGTGGGAGGTTGAAACCCCTCTGAAGCTCTGCAGAGGCTCTGAGACGCACGGCTGCACTCAGCCAGGTGGTCACACTCCCTGTAAAACTCAGCACTGAGTTCCATCCTGTACCTGATGTCTCAGCGATCTGAGAACACAAGGCCAATTGTTGTTAAAAGCCACCCGCATATTAATGAAGCCATATCCGCTTCTGATAAATACTGAAACGTCATGAACGGGATTTTTTCTTTTTTCCATCCATCTTTTCTTCTTTCTTGCATCATATAAGTGAGGTTGTGCTGGTAATATGGACAACATAGAAGACCAGACATCCCTGTCCCCTGCAACATCCTCCAGCATCTCTATAGGGAGACTCCAAGCTCCCCTGAGACACAGTAAATCTGCTCCAGTGGGTCAAAGGTTCAACCGGGATGAAAAGTGTCATTGGATGCCTGGGTCACCATAACTGGCTCTTCTCTGTAAGGAAAAGTTGCAACTCTACATTGAGGCTCTCCCAAAAAGGCTCTTATGAAGAAGAGACAGGAGGTATAGACAACTATAAGCAATCTAGTGTACTTTTATCTTTTACTTATGATGAAACAGAACTGATGTTTTCTCATGTGCCCAATCATAATAAGTATTCAAACAGCTTATATAAAAAGCCAAAGGGAAAGAGGCTACAGCTTGTTTAGGTTGTGTATGTTTGTAAAACCAGGGTCGCAGAGAGGACTTCAACAGTGTAGCTGTATTTAGACAACTCAAAAAATGAAGAATGACTGGAAAGTGCATGTAAATATTATGGATGAGGATTAAAATAGGATAAGGTGGTGTCTGTACACTTTCATGGAAGCTAAATTTGTGACGGTTTTCGTTTATAATAGCAGCTGCGGTCGTGAATGCCAATCCGTCAGTGGAGAATTTGCCTCTTGACGTCCCTCCAAGCCAAAATGTTCTTCTTCTTCTGAAGCAGCAGGTTTAAATGTCGTATATGTCCGTAGGAATACTCAGGAGGATGCCAAACAAATGTTATCTACTGTCACAAAAGTGATAAAGTCACCTCATTTGATCTGATGTCCCATCCCAGAGATGACAGTGAGCTCCGTTAGATATCACCATACGTAATGAAACTAAATAAGAGCATTTTAATGCCTCAGACATGCCCGTGTGAATTTCTAATGATTTATTAATACATAAGTCAGGTCAGGCCTCTGATTCTCTCTATTAGTATACCTATCTCTGGCGCGTCCTCCCCTACTTCACAGCTCTACTTTTATTACTTATTTATTTCGTTTATTTCCTAATCCTGCCTTGCAATAAAGCACACATAAAGACCTAAAGCCAACAAGAGGTGCAACACAAAACCGACTGCTGCTCTAAGTCAAGCTGCTGCCGATTCACGGCGCGATACTGCAACACATGGTGATTCAGGAAAGGGCATACAAGGAACAAGTTGCACCCTGGTGGCTTAGGATATATAAAAACACATTTCAGTCACAGCACAGTAAGGGGGTTTAAATCCTTCCAGGAGTCCCATATCAATGCACCATTCCTCCGTCTATTATGTGCATTGCTATCGCCTATGTGACGAATTGGCCAAAGTAAACCATTGTCAGCCGCATCGGTGTGATGGGAAATGTATTTATGTAATATGCTCAAAAACCATGTGAGCCAGGTTTTGTGCTATGAAGATGCACATGCAACATCTGATTACAGTATTCAGAAATACAGCACTGCACATACCACCCCCACCCATCCAAACATGTACAAACCAGGCCTGCACCTCTCTGCTGCTGCTGCTGCTGCTCTGCTGCGTTCAAAACATTAAAATTTAAATGATTTAAAGACCAGCTTGCACAGGCACTGGCAACTGTCAATAAGCTAATGAGTTAGACATAGTTATTCTGTACAATTCTTCAGAGGTGAATCTAACAAGACTCATGTCGTATTATAAACACTCAATCGGCGATATTGGTGGTTGTTATTGACATAAAATGCTTAATTTTTTTTCTTCTTTTTTTTTTTCATCATTCAGGCTTTGTTTAAAATTCATGTTATGTGTTTGTGCCAGCTCGGTGCTATATTGGCCCAGACCTCAAACGTGCTTGAAGACTTAAACTGAAAGACAGACCCTTCATGAAAACTGTGCATCTGTTAGATGAATGTGAGGTACTGCACATGCACGAAACACATACAAGTATAAAACACTCACACAGAAAGCCGTTCAAAAGCCAACACATTCTCACTTGTCATGCTTTCACCTACACTGCAGTGCCAGAACAGATGGTGTGCGCAACCCTGGGTTCACTTCCTGAATCAAAAAGAAACCGAGAGCAAGAACAAGAGAGAGAGAGAGAGATGGTGGTCGTGTCTTGTCCCATACAGTCCATCTCAAAGACAATACAGCTTCAAGTGATTAGCATATGCTGGTATTCTCTCTCTCTCTCTCTCTCTCTCTCTCTCTCTCTCTCTCTCTCTCTCTCTCTCTCTCTCTCTCTCTCTCTCTCTCTCTCTCTCTCTCTCTCTCTCTCTCTCTCTCTCTCTCTCTCTCTCTCTCTCTCTCTCTCTCTCTCTCTCTCTCTCTCTCTCTCTCTCTCATTGTTCCCATGAAGCGGCGAGTAGAAACTCTAGCCCATTCGCATCTATTGTCAGAAGTCATTTTCACCATCCGCTGCCTACTGAACATTTAATGACGATTTGACAGGGGAGACTGCAACTTGCATGGGGTTTGCAATTTTGCAGTGGAGGCTTGGCTCGGGCAGTGCACACCCAGATGTGATTTGTAGCACGAGTTCAGGACTGACTCCTGTAGCTGTAAACCTTTTTACTAAAACAAGTGGATGCAGATTTTGCCTCCTCTTGATTATTAAAGCAGCACATTCCCTCCTTGTACCAGCTTACTGTATCTACCCAACATAAATACCCCTCATCTCTGCTTGACATGTGGGTATATATGTACTGACAAACATATGACTAATGCAGTTGAGTCTTGGCAAACACAACGGCACCCTCATGCCATCAAGAGTGCACAATGCCCCATTTACTGTGTTCCTCATCACTGGCAAGACCTTTACACTTCACGTGTGAGGCTTACAACAATTCTCTGTTGACGACATGCTGGATAAAGTAATACGCTGACTATGAATGCCATTATTTTCATTATCAGAAGCATCACCAAACCAAGTCTAATTTGAAGGCAGGTCAGTAAATATTCCAGTCATGAGTCTGCCCACCACCGATCTCATCAAAGGTACTTTGACCTGCTACCTCATGAAGCTACATCCTGATCAATTCCAGCAGCGTTCACACATCAGTACAGGTAAACAACACTGACGGAAGGTCATCAACATATAAACACGAAGATTCAACAATGTAAACATGGAGCTCAGACTTTCCAGATACGTTTGTCTTCCATCACTTCTAAGAGAAACACTGTGAACTTATAACCATGGACCACTTTTTTGATCCTGTGAGCTTTTTAAAAACTTAATCATTAAAATTGTGGGTCCCTCCTTACTTTGTTATTTGTTGTTAAAAACAGAGAGTGATATGGCACTAAGCTTCAGAGTACACTGTTCATCTGTCTTGCTGCTCCCATTACTGGTCAAGTAGTATCACCAGTCACTTACATTACACATTGTCTAGACCTTTTCATTGTCTAGACAGTATGTAATGTAAGTCCAGAGGTGACCAGACCTATAATAGTACTTGCCAGAGTGCTTAGGCCAGAGTGCTTAGGCCAGAGTGCTTAGGCCAAAGTGCCTCGCTGGCCTAAGCTCCGAGGAAAAACATGTACAACCGATTGTGATCCAGCAACAGCTCGGCCAATCATTCTGCCTTTACAGTGGAGATCATGTTCAGTCTTGCACAACATTATCTGAAAGATCTCAGTTTGATTGCAGGATAATTTTTTAAATGTTAGTATAGAAAGGCAATAAGATATCTGGCACTATATTCTGGTAATTTATTATTAGTTTTTGTAATGGATCAAATCAGACAATGCGAATCTTCCTGTTGCCATTCTTGGTGACTACATAAGTATTTATACAGGATATGTCATTAATATTTAATTTATTTACTATTTTCTCTGCTGCCCAGTCTGACTCAACAAATACAACACACTTTGCTTCCATTTATAGCAGCAAGCTCAGAGAAAACTGAACGACTGTGGGCATTGTGAGAAATACAGTAACATGCAAACAAAATAAATCTTTATACACCGAATTGCTTTTAACATGTTAACTTATGTCTATTATGTGAACTTTCACACTGTTGATTGTGCATCTGCCAGCAAATTGTCAATGAATAACTTTGTTCACCAAAGTAAGAGCATGCCAAATACCGATGTGACACAATTTATAGATGTTTGATGTCACATTAGTTCCCACGCATGCAAGAATTTAAACAAATCCTAAAATGCATTGACGGATAATGCTTGATACAGATTGAGACCTGAGGTCTGCCTAGAGATGGAAACAAGTTTCAGGGAGTGATGCTGTTTGGTAGAATAATAACCATTAGGACTACCTTCAAACTGCAGCCTGTAATCATCTCTCACAAAAGAAGCTTTCACAGACTATGACTGACACACACAAACACACACACACACACACACCTGAGTTCACTGCGATCTGCAGAGCTTGGAAAGGAAGTCATGGAACCATATTTTACGTAAGAATCACAGCTTGGGGCTATCGGAGTCAAACACACAAGTCAGCTGAGCAGCAACACCGCTGAGGTCAAATCCGACTCAGACACTCAGCCCACACTGCAGAGCTGTCTCATCGAACCACAGAGAGGGGCAGAGAAAAAGAGAGAGAGAAATAGTGTTTAGGTGTGTGGGAGACTAGCAGAAGCAAAAGAGCGATCTTCCATTCATGGCATTTGGAGGCATTAGAATTTGAGTATGTGCGAGGAAGACAGAAAAAGAGAGCGGCTTCAGATTTGTGCGAAGCAGTAAGTGTGCGTGAGAAACAAAGTAGGTGTAAATGAACTGTTGGGGGGGAAAAGACGGAGGGAGCGATAGAGAGAGCAGACGAAAGCCCTGTGGATTCTGTCAGTACTCTCTCACCACTTAGCAGACAACGTTTATTCATAAATCCTGCCGGGTTACCTTGTGGCGTCCAGTTTGGATGAGTTGCTGCAGTTCAACTAACGGATTGGGCTGGATTAGGCATTAAACATGTGGCAAACCGGACAGAAAACATTAAACAAGGTTGGCAGGAGGCGCTTCAAACGGGGCTGGCAGGAGTGCTTCCTTAAAATGACACGACTCCAACTAAAGGCCCACGAGGTAAGATTTTAAAGCAGGAAGGAGGGGAGAGGATCCCCACCTTTCCCAGTGACACAACCTTATGAGATTAAAAGCTGAGCGATACAGCTGGAGTTTGTCATGAACTTATTCTATCTATATTTCCGATATTGATATTGACTCCGATATATAGAGCAAATGCGTAGATTATGATGAGTTGCTTTTCTAAAACGATGTAAAGCAGAAGCATCTCCAGGTTTGTGGTTTGTGATGATTCCCTACATCAGCTTCCGTCCACAATCATACTTACAGTTACAGTAATTAGCATCTCTCACTTCACCGTCAGAGTGAATGGATGTGGTTAAATGTCTGCTTCCTTTCAGTAATCCGGTGACGTACCGGTGACCTGGTCAGGATCTGCCCTGTCTTTTGGCAAGTGTAAGCTGGGATAGGCTCCAGCAGCGCCCTGCAACACTGAGATGGAGGATGTGTGTTTATCAAAGAATGGGTGAGTCAGCACCCATGACACTAAAAGTTGATTAACAGTATAAAAATGATCAAAAACCCTTTCACGGCAATATATTCTACATGTTAAATGTACTAGTTTACCTTGAACAAGGTTCGTTTAACTTCATTCATCCCCTCTTGAAACTTTTGACCCGAAAATGCAAGAAAGTTGTATTCATACTTAAAAACTGAGGAAATTGGTCATCAAATAAATGAATGATCAAGTTGTAGCACATGAGATCAAGTGAATGGAAAAAATAATGACGACAAAAAAGTAACAACCAAGTTGCTTGCTTTTCAAAATATCTTCGTTCAAATGCGCTCCGAACTCTGACACACACCTGTACTTCATGCCCGTGTGCTTCCCCGTTGACTCCTTGAGTGAGATGTGGCGTGGCGTGAAGGAGCCGAAGCTGCGAGCAATGATAGCCACCGTGCGGAACTTGGCCCGGGCTTGGTTGACCACATTGGGGCTGGTGGCGCTCTGCTTGCTGTGGTCTCCATTCCCTCTCTTCAGGTTGTGGTCTGTGCAGGCGATGGACACCTGCATGGCTGTGCTTCGGCAGAGGGAGCAGCGCTCGGGACGACGGAGGGGAAACTACAGACGGGACAGGGGGAGCAGGAACTGAACCCGGCAGGAGTGCAGAAGTCTGAGTTTTTTTTGTTTTTTTTTCTAAATCTTTTGTTTCAACGTCTCGTCCTCCTTTGAGTCTGATCTCTTTTCCTCGTGTCTTTTGAAGAGCGTCTTTCTCTTCTTGTAAACGAGTCTTCAGCTGCTCGCTTCCAAGTGCTGCCTCTCCATGTGCATCACTTTGTTCAGTGCACCAAAGTGAAGCAGCGGAAGCTTTTCTTCTTCTTTTCCGTGCTCACACCAAGTCTTCCACTTTAAGTCTTTTCCTTGCGGACGAGACACAGCAGAACAGGTCAATCATCAAAAGCCTGAAAAGAACAAAGATTCCTCAGTTCTTTGTGGGATCCCCAATTTATTCCCCCTCTGGTTTTTGCCCTCTCCAGTGTCCTGCCTCCAATGTTCAGAGATTTTTTCTTTTTCTTTTTTTCCTGAAGAGTTTCAGCTGCAGAATTCAAAGAGAGGGTGCGGAGGGATGGCAGAGGAGTGAAGGAGAGACAGAGAGAGACGGAGAGGCAACCCAGGCACTGCGCTCACGCCGGTCTGACTGTGGGAAGAGCGAGCCAGCAGTAGCATGTGGGAGAGGCAGAGCGAGAGAGAAAGGGGAGAGGAGGGTGAAGGAGGAGGGGACAGGGTCAGAAAACGGATAAGGAGACAGGGCAGAGAGGAAGGAGGTAACAAACGAGGAGGGGGGAGTCGCTCTCAGGTTGTAGCAAGGTGCACCATCGCACTTCTGCCATCAGCACTTTTCCTCGTCGTGCCACTTCTTCTCCTCCCTCCCCTCCACTCTCCCAGCGCTCCTGTTCTCCTGCCTGCCGACGTTAATATGTGTCACTAATGTGCCCGTGCCCCAGTTTTCTCCCCTCTCCTCCTCTGCTTCCCTTGCTCACCGGTATATGCTCTCGATCCGATATTTGGAAGATCACTTCTTGCCTTCTTCCCAGTGTTTTTGTTTTTCTCAGCAGGGAAGCTCCTCCAGCGAGAGCGCACCTTCGGGGAACTGAGCTGCATGTGGCGCTACTCTTAGCGTTCTCTCTTCCTCCCTCACTCACTCACTGCCACTCGATTTCTGTCGCTCTCTCTTTAGCTCTCTGCCTGCCCTCCTCCTCCTCCTCCTCTTCCTCCTCCTCTCACTCAGTTTTCACCTGTCACACATCTTTGAAGAGTCCTTCCTCTCTTTTTCCAACTGTAACGTCTGTACAACAAAGCTGTTGCTCACCATTCCCAGAGCACCCCAAGACATTATATCCTCTCTGGGCTTCCTCTTCTATTCCTTGTTGAAGTGATAACTGGACTGTGACATTCAACAGGCTCGATCCTAGTGATGTTCCCATGCCATCTATATGCACAGAGGTATGCAGCTTCTCTCATGTTGATATTTGGACTGAATTAATTTTTATCTGCAGCCAACATACTTTGTGTATTTTCTGCACAGGCACACAAAAAATCCAAATACATGTGCTGACACAAGGCAATCATATTTCTCTAAATCCCTGAACACACTGTACATACATCCCCGCTACGGGCAGCTACACATCAAACCCAGCGAGAGGAGGATAGACGGACGAGTTGGGGGAGGTGTGAAGTGATGGGTATCAGGAAAAATAAAAGAAATATCTTTAAACAGGCTGAGGCACTCTCGAGCTGAGAAGTGAGGGAATAGCTGTATCTGTGTGTGTTTGATTACAGTGTCTGTATCTGACTCTCTTCAGTGTGTGCCTGTATATGGGAATTCTATACGATAGTTGGGACTTAAATCCCTTTAAACACTGATCATATTGGGAGTTCTCGTTCTCATCCCTGTGAAGACAAAAAGTAAGTCACATTCTATTTTGAAGTCAAACTGAAGTTGGGTTAGGTGAAGGTTAAGAATTAGAGGGTGTGCGTGTGTGTGTGTGTGTGTGTGTGTGTGTGTGTGTGTGTGTGTGTGTGTGTGTGTGTGTGTGTGTGTGTGTTTACACACTCAGGTGGTGTTAATGTTGTGTACTTAGTAATACTATCAGGGGTGTCAAGCAGAGGTAAATGGAGCATTTTGCTGCAGGGCTTTACAACAACAATCCTTATTCAGTGTGTGTGTGTGTGTGTGTGTGTGTGTGTGTGTGTGTGTGTGTGTGTGTGTGTGTGTGTGTGTGCGTGCGTGTGTGTTAGATCATTAATACATACCAGTGTGTATATATACAATCTCTTGAACAGTGGACATGGACTCAAGTGGACGGGTTAAAACCCACAGTTTTTGAATTTTTTCAACAAGGTTCGCTTGTTTTTTGCCGTGAGCTTTTCTTCACAGTCAGTAGGCAATTTTTACAGTTACAGTCAGAGCACATAACGGTCACATGTTCCACACACATGTAAAATGACTGTACTGTAGAGGATGTGTTTGTGAATATGCCACAGAAATGTCATGTTAACCACATTTGCAGTCTGGCTCTTCTATCAAAAGCGACATCGCGGAGGAGTGAGGCACACGGCCAAGAGGGAAGAATTAGCTGTACAGCATATTGCAATATTCCACGAACCCACATGATGTATTTGTAGAGCTCACTTACTATGAACCACATTAACAATTTGTGAGAATAATATTCTCCACACATATGAAACAGCTGTGAACAACATTTTGCTTTTTGTATGAATATAAAGTGGTGACTGAGGAATACTTTTAACATAAACAAAACTAAAAAAAAACATTCAGTGAAAGTGTAAAGAGTCCTCCATTGAGATTGACTGTAGCAACAGCCATAGTTTCATAGACAATACAGTCATTCTCAGGTCCATTACAAATCACCAATTAGACTTTAACATTCTAGAGTGTCAGAAGAAACAGGTCTATCTGGAGAAAACTGACGTTCTCAACGTAAAATCATGCAAACTCCACACAAACAGATGCTCAAACCAAACCAAACTCAACCTGGACCGAGGTGAGGGTGCTAATTCCGACACCGTTGTTCAGCTCTGGATTGACCCTTCTCAAAACAAAAGGGTGTAACAAGCCGTTGCAAGGATTACTACAAATATTGTGAGCAAATTTAACCAAGACAATGCCTAAGGCCATTGTTTCTCAGTCTTGGGCCACTGGGACGTCTAAACGCTTTAGATGTTTCTTCCTCCAATACACCTGATTCAAACCAACAGGTCATGTTCAAACTTTGTAGCAGCATCATAGTTTCTGATTTATCCGAGTATTGAAGCAGAGCTATATGAATTATTCATGGCGGAAGTCACTGCGGACCAGGACTTGCAGACACTGCTAATGTCACTCCTATCAGTCTCAGGAATATTACTATTGTTAAAGCAGCCATATTTGTATTTCTTCATGTCCGTCCTCTCAAAGTGCTTCACGCTTCCAATTTGAGCACGACAGCAGAGAACGAAGCTGCCATGCAAGGTGCTCCCCCTCCTCTGAGAGCAACTCCGTGGCTCCTCCTGGTCTTATGAGACTCGACCACTCATCATAGTATCACATTATTCGGTTCAAAGCACCGACACCTACTCTGCCTGACAGAGCTGCTATTATGGTTGAAGACTTTTATTTTCCCCACAGGGCATATGGCAGGGCAATTACAGGCACAAACAGAAAAATCACAGTCTGTAATGTTCTGATCATAAAATTGTTGTAAAGTGAACCCCTGGTAGTTGGAGAGGGAACGGGGTGGAGGATTCATTCAGATGTGGCTATGCGAACGATATCTGTGTAGAGAACATCACTAAATTAAAACTGCAGCTACGTTCTTGTCAGTGTTCACAGTAAAACTAAATACATAGTGATTTTTTTCCCTCCATACCTGCTTTACACTAGATTACCGCTTTACTGCAGGGATTTCATTAAATCCCTGCAGTCATCTGGAGGCAGCACAACTGACAAGTGAGTGACACAGGCAAAATGACAGCAGGTAGCTCCAACGTGAGCCCTTTCAGTAAAATCAAACAGTAGTAACATCAAACAGCTCGTGCAAAGCGTGGTGAAAAGACAAATTACAGCAGTGAATGTACTTTCAAGGAGGACAAGCGTTTGGTGTTTTATTTTTCAAGTTTGTGAGAGCACAGACATGATATCGAAAGTGTATGATGTGAAATAAAAGTAAAATCATCTGCAATGATGTGGTCCTACATATGAATCCAAATATAGTATGTCTTGGCTGACATCGTGCAGGTTCATAAAAGGTTCCTCATCGTGCACCTTGAGCTGCAGATTTGAGGTGTTGGAAATTGCTGTAACGTGTCTTTGCTTTCTGTGGATTATCATAGATACGTTTTCCTGTGTTCAAATTGCTGATTCAACGTGACGAGGTCAGCGAGGTGACTGACTGAGAGTGTGTTCATTAGCAACAGCACGCTCAGAATAAAAACAAATGACGCAGTCTGTGCAGCACACATCAACAACAACCACCGACCACTCCACTCCTGCTGTGTAATGTGATCCCGGAGTTTTCAAAGTGTGGGAGGGTGAGCCCCCCCACAGAGCTTGAACCACATCGAGCCCCCGGACTCTCATGCTCCACATGGTTTGCTAACAAAGTGATTTCTGGATGAATGATAGACCTAATATTTTTGACATTAGGAGATATTATTGAGAGCGGCTCTTGGGATCCACAGGCAACAACAACAAAAAAATACATCCTCTTCATTTATATATACAGTCTGTATATCAGTCTTATATAGTCTCAAATTGCCATTTCTTATCCACTCAGTTTTTCACAAACCCTCATTTGAACAGCTTGTTTCTATCACACTTAAAATAAATTGAAGTATTAAAAGCCTGTTCCAATAAAATGTTTTCCCCTTGAGATTAATAAAGTGGTCATATTCTATTCTCACCTATTCTAGTTTATCCCCCTTTCACCTCAAATCATTTTTTGAAATAATGTGAGGGGAAAATATTCCCCAAAACCCAAGATTTTTACAAATACTGTGCCCACCTGAAGAGTAGTTCCCCAAAATTCAAAAAAACCCACCAGTTTAACCGATTTGAGGCAACACCGGAATTTGCCCATATTTCTTCAGCACTAGGATCAGTAATGATGAGCTGCTTTCAGTAAAGTTGCATTCTATTTGATTTTGGCTTTTCTGACCTATACTGAAGCGAATCATCACACATTTCATGGTGACAATATTTAAACAATGTCACATACAATGCGAAATGGAGTTATATCTAATTTATAAGTGAAGCTCATTCCAAATTTTAAATTATGTCCGATTGAAATAAGCAAAGAATTTCTCACTAAATGTTTAGTGGCTTTATTACTCTGACCGTTTGGAATTTGCTCAATAAAGTGAAAAGTACAATGAAGGTCGTAATTTGCATTAATAAAAGTACATTGGTCCATTTTTGTTCCTTATCTTCTGACAAGACTGCAATAAAGCTCAAATAACTGTTAGAGGTAAATCTTTAAATAAACACAACAAGATCAACTCATTCATCTAAACTAATCCTGGTACACTGACCCCGTCTAGATTGAGCTTCAGAAAGTATTTTGGATAAAGTGGATTAAAAATTAGGTGAGAGCTGATTGTTGGGATACTCAGTTATATGTGAAAATGGCGAATTTGGATGAAGTACTTTGTTTTGAACGGCCGTGTGACATTAATGTGATTTCACCAGAACAATTCCTCATTGTTTAATCCGGCCATCAGCAGCAATTTATCTTCAAAGTGTCTAAACTTTATATTAAGCTGCATCTGAAAAGAATAAATAAACAATATTCAGGATGATAAAGTACATCTGATTCCAAGTATGGTGAGTAAACAACTTAATCTAAAGAGTGATGCCATTTCAGTCTCTTTATCTTTTTTAATAATCTGTTTATATTACCTCCACCTCTACCTAATCTCTCACCCAACCCAGTGGACGTAAACAGATTCAGATCAATGTCACACCTAATGGAGGAGCAGCTCATTCCAAATCAATACTCCTTGGTTCCTCGAGGGGACAGCACGTTCCCCGCCAATTCCCACATATGGAACCGGAGCTTGCGCAAACCTGCCTCGCCTCTAATGAGGATTGGGAAAGTGCTGAGTGAAAGAGGACTGTGGTTACAAAGTGTGTTGAGGCACTGAAGTGAGCCATCAGTCACCATCAGTCACTGCCATAAACACCGAGGCTGCTGAATGATGTTTGCTTAAATGTCTTGAGGAAGAGGGGTGCACTAATTTTGAATCTTAACACGCTAAGTGCTCAAATGAAGGTTATCATACTTCTATATCACTGCGGTGCATTGATATTCAAACTGTGATTCACTCCTGGCCTAATACAGCTCACGATGGTATTATGAGCAGGTATAATTTATAATCTGCTTAGAACTGATCCCATAAATGGATCAGACAGGTCAGCAGAGGATGGTGATAAAAAAATTGCCTTCGCCTCAAGAGCTTCAGAAACTGCTGTCACTTTTCTATCATGTCTCACCAAATCAAATGGAAAACTGGCAAGGGGCTAATTGAAAATAAAATAAAACGAGGAAACAGAATAAACAGGCTGGAAAAACATTCACTTCCACAGACATAGGTAGCCAGAAATAAACACACTGAGTAAACAGAAGAAAGGGGACCCGCAACAATCAGAACCAGTGCAGGTACCCTGGACCGAGAGCACGGGGGCTTCACAGCCTTCAATCTGTCACAAGCGGCCTCCTCCTGCTCCGTCCTGACGTCTGTAAACGAGAGGCTCAAGGTGAGTGGCTGGGTCAACAAACAACTAAACAGTGGGTGCCAAAATTGGATGCTGTCCATTGTTTTAACACCCTGATTGCTGTACAGTCCTAACAACATGTTCATTTCTGTAACTATGACGACAATGGTCATCAAACAAAACAAAGTCGTTATTTCAATCAGGTCTTTTTCTAAACCTCCCCAGGTTTTTCCTGATGCTAAGCCTTAAAGGTGTACCTATAACTCCTGCTGCTGGTAACGCCCCTGCACCATGAGTCATATTGGGGAGTAGAAAGAAAAAATCACCTACATTGTCATTTAACTTCGAAGACGTGTTGTAGTGGGTTGGCACCACACTGACACACACAAAAGTAGTGCAAATGAGTCATGCACTTAGACATTAATAGTAAAGGCTGAATAGTCCTGGTTGAGATTGAGTGAGCATTTACATGCCATGCGGAAATACAGAATTATCAACCACAACGTCATGGCTCTGATTAATAATTACAGGTGTGTGTGTGTGTGTGTGTGTGTGTGTGTGTGTGTGTGTGTGTGTGTGTGTGTGTGTGTGTGTGTGTGTGTGTGTGTGTGTGTGTGTGTGTGTGTGTGTGTGTGTGTGTGTGTGTGTGTGTGTGTGCGCGCGCACTCAGCACTGGTGCAACTGCACAGAGTTTGTGTTAGACCATGTTCCACTAAATTGACTATTAAAGATTGAGCTCTGGCCCGGCTCTTCCGGTTGAGTTGGAGTCACACTGATACGGCGGGCAGCTCCTCGGAGGTTTGGCAGCTGTGTCCTATAACGGCACGTGCAAAATTCATGAAGCAACCAACTGGATAATTAGCCAACTATCACAGTGACGTACGATGGCGGCTGTTTGTTGAAAACAACAAAAAAAAGAAAGAAAATAAATAAATCTTGGTTTAAAATAAGCCCTCATTTCTCTGATCTATTTGTCAGGTTGCACACATTTTTAGCCTCTTTCACCATTCCTCTGATTATCATCCTGGGTTCCTTTTTGTTTTCCCAGCAGCTGCCCCGTAAGCAGCAAGTGATGACACATTCCTATCTCTGTGTGCAAGGCAGCCTCTGTGTCCTACTTTTGCACCTGTATATATGTGTGTGTTGTGTTTGTGCTGGATCATGAGCTTTGTCAGCAAAAGCCCACACACTACATCCTGAAATCCCCGTGAGATACCTCACACACCGACTGAGCCTGTGGATTAGCGATGGACGTTTTTAGTAGTCTCAAGTGAGATTCAATTCAGACACATCCTAAATTAAAAGCCATGAGTAATCCAATGAATACAAACGCTCCCGGGGACAAGAAAAACTACATTGCAAATCTAAAATAACAAAATAGACGATTTTCTGAACAACCAAAACCTCACAGTGCCTCCAAAGCTGGAAATGCAGATGTAGAGATGCAGGAAAAAAATACATATGTGAGAAGAAAGTGATTGAACTCATACTATAAAACATATAATACTGACATTTGAAGCAGGATTAAAGATTTTTTTCTCCCCCCCCCCAGCTTGGTATGAACGCTGTGTCGCATGAATGAATCTCATTACCACTTCAACAACGGTCTAGAAATAACATTTCTCCAGAGTGATCATTGGGAAGTTTTTTTACCTCACTTAAATCAGAGAGAGAAGAGATTTGTGGTTTATTCAAAAGTGAGACAGAATTGTCCTGCCCAGCTTTTATCTCATTGCCGACAAACAATTTGCGTCGACAATTTATACACCAACTACTGTAAATGTGTGTGTGCACTGTAATTATATGCTCACCCAGTTTTTGCAGCAGTTGTTGTTGAGAAGCTACACTTTGGTTTCAAGGTCGTTGCTAAGCAGGACAAGGAATCACGGTCTTAAGGAAGTGAGGACGCGTCATTGGAGAATTCTATACTTGAAGAGTTATTGTGTTAAAAACATGCAAGGTAACTTTACTTTGGCCAGTTTCATCAGTTCATCAGAACACGAAGGAAACAACAAGACATCGTAATATATTGAAAAGATATAAAATGAAAAAATGAAAAGATGGATCGTCATCATAGTCCCATATTTGTCCAAACACAGGAACACATCAGCCTTGTAAAATTGCTGCCATTCTATTATGGAAAAGATTTTGCTGACTCGATCTTTTGATTATCTGTGCTGCTCCCATATAGTGATGCGGCATTTGGAAATCTTGGAGCAGTTTGTTAAATTCAGGGTATTTAAATACGGTATCGTCACCAAGTTACTCGTTCATTCATGTTTCCATAGATCACATCCGGCATTTTGTTTCTGAGGGCCCCATTGTGTTGTCTGGCAAAACTCTGCATGAAACTGGGGATGTTCAGATATAAAGCGACCAAAACTTTTTTCAGGAGAGAAGAACAAATACTGTCAAAATTTGAACCAATGCAGTGCTTGACAGTCAAATCCAAAATCTTCCATAATCCCACATTTTGTTACACTGAAAAACAACAGAAGTTTTGTATGTGCACTTTGTACAACGTCTGGCCAGACCCTCAAAACTGCACTCTTCTGTTCGTCAACAATAATCGGAGAATTGTTTAAAAAATTGGATATGTAAATCTAATCATTTCCACATACCCTTGATTAGATATGTTTAATGGGGACATCTCCTCACACTCAATATACATGCAATATACATTTTTACTGTATACATGATATCAAAGTTTATGGATTTCCTACACTGAGTGACAGAGTATGTGCGTACAACACACACAAATATGACTCAGTTTGCGTGCTGTAAACATCTAAACATGCTCATGACACACACAAACACACACGCGCACATGCACACGAGCTGCTGCATTTTTTATTGGCTCATGCAAATATTGTTTCAGTCACACGACCATTCCTGGAGAAAACAATGTCGGTGAAAGAATCACACGGACTTTATGAATTATTCATGAAACGCAGACTGGAAAACAACTGAGGGCTGTACTCTGACATGTAATTGTAAAGATCAGTGAGTCATGTTTACAAGGTCAACAAGACAATATCCAAGAACACGTGCTGTGTTAATGGACGCATACTGTGCAGAAGATAAAAACAAAGGAAGTGTTTGCTCATGTCAGTCCTGGTGTAACTTCTGTTCAAAGAGCATTTATTCATGTCAGCATGAGGTGTAGTGGAACTTCCACCTTCCACTTAAACATTTTGATGGGTGCCTGCGATCCAAGAGAGAGCGCTCTAAGAATTCACAATCATGTTATAGTGCATCCCCTGCTAAACAAAGCGAATGAAAATGTCGACAAACCTCCTGGCTCATCTGCAAAAATCAGAAATTAACTCTGCTTGCTTTACGCCATTTCAGAGCTCCCTCATGGTGTCTCATTTCTACATTTCTTTTCTCCGGGGAGTCTTTTCCTCCGACTGTGTGTACTATCGTTCCAAAACTGAAGTTTCCATATTTAACCATCACATTTTTTTATTTAGAGTTCGAGTGCAAGGTAGATGGGAAAAACCCAGAATTTAAGGCAGCTGTTAAAAAAAAAATAAGCTGCAAAATGAATTTAATTCAAGAATAGGTCATTTCAAATTTGTTTAAAATGTGACTGCCCCAATAAATAGCAACTCATTTCTATTCATGTAGAGCAAAATAGAGTTCATTTCTTTAAATGACAAACATTCAAATGTCGTCCTGAAATGTTTTATTCCTTCAGAAAATCTGCTAAACCAGTGTTTGTACTGTACTCTTCTGCCCTTGTCTGCAGCTCTGAGTGTCCTGATTGAAGCTGACAGGACAGTGTCAGGGATGTCCTCCCTCCTCGTGACTGTAAGCTCTGCGTCTCCTGCCCATAGGACTGAACTGTTCCCAACATGTGCTCATCTGGTGTGACGGCTGTAGGGCAGGTTGCTAACAGTCAGGTCGGACGAGGCTGCGCAGCCTGAACAGTTTGTGCCATCGTATTCGTACAAAGAACTGCGCGGTAAGCAGAAGAAACTACGTAAGGAAAGTTTAACAACGTGGCTTGTATTGGGGTTAAAGCTTGCTTCAAAAACTTTTTTCTAATCTCCCAACTTTCCGGAGTTCTCCTCCTTGGAGAGTCAGAGACTTTAATAAGCTTCTCCAGGTGCTACAACTGGGTTGGAGGCTGTGCTCTTTTTTCCGCAACAATTGCAGAAAGTAAGTTTAAAAATGCCCGCAAAGAAAGCCAACATTTCCTTAATTGAAGCATAGCGGGTCATGTATATTTAACCTAACAGCAACACACTGTTAAAAACATTTAAAGTTAGATGAAGGGTAAAAGGGGCCACACAGCAGAATAAAGCAGCTATACTCAAGCTCTGTATTTGCAGAGCATGCAGGATTTAATAAAACAACGGCAAGGCAATAAAGAATAGAGAGAGAAAAGCCCCATCAGTGAAGAGGGATTTAAAGCAGGAATATGTTCATAACTATGGCGGGAGAGTAGGTGACTGCTTTCCAAACAGCATACAAAGGAAGGTTTGAGCTGAGAAAATATAAACACACTGTAAATTTCTCTAGATCTAAAGATTTTACTCCATTTCTGATCAAGACAGTTACTGTGTGAGTTTCAGGCCCATCCTCATTTAATACGTCATTCTGACTGATTTAAATGATTAAATATTAATCTGAACTCATTATATTTTATGTTACAAAAATCGTTGCTGAAATCACTAGAAAAGACTGCAATCGCTGTAGCCCTGAACTCTGGGAATGAACCATTCTTCATTATTTTATTGGATTTCTAGGGCAGATTTGAAGAAACTGCTTTAGCTGAGTCGCTCCCAACATTGGATGTTTTACTTCCATTCCCAGTCTTAGACGTTAATAAATACATTGTTTGTACTGCTGAATGTTGAACTACATCCTCAGTGTGCTGATTTTACTGTGTCTGCATTCCAATAATAGTCTCTAACTCAGTTTGCCAATCGATTAGCAGCTCAGGAGTGTTTTGAGAAGTTTCATGAATAAAAGATTTGTTTTCATTTACCCGTTTACCTACATGGCTTTGGTTCTTTTACAGCTTTTGCATCACAACGTGGTTTGGAGTACTCTCATCTGACAACAAGAAACTTGACTTTCTGTACAATGTGCATGTTCTCCCTGTGCATGTTGGGTTTTCTCCCAGTGATGGACTGGTGACCCGTCCATTTCCTAAACTGCCTTCTCTCATCGTCAACTGGAATCGGCTCCAAGTGCTGAATAAAGCTGCATTAAAGACGGATGGATGGACAAGTGTGCAGAATTTAAAAACAAGCTACACACACAAAAGACAACCGATATAATGCACAGCAGTGGGAAAAGTCAACAAAGAGCCACTTCCAGAGTGAAGAGAAGACAAATTTAATGTTGAATGACGAGAATCCTCCCCTGTGATTTCCCTCTAAGGCCCTTTGTTGGGAACCTCTGTTTTAAAGCTTGTGTCAGGACGGTGAAAAGCTGGAGATCTCACAGTGGCAAGTCAGGGACATCCAGCATCCGCACGTGCGACCACATGAACGCACACGTACAGCTGTATTATCGTTAAAGCGTTGCTTCCAGGAACGACTGGGGCCACGGGTCAAAGTGCACAACGACAGAGGGGGAGGGAGCGCCTCAACATTTCATTAGTCGATCTTGTCTGTTGAAATCCATAAAAGCCGCATCTGATCCCGCTGTCAGTGCAGACGGCACCGTGATGCTGTCACACCGCCCTCCCTTCCAGCAGTGGACTCGTGTTTCAAGTCAACGTGAGCGCAGTACTCATGTTTGGTTTTTGTACCGTGTCCAGATAAGTCGCAGATGTTAGAAGTTAGCACATTAAATCGGGAACCAGGAATGGATGGTCCATTCTATTTTCTTCGCTCAGACATTTAGGTGCAACGAGAAACATGTGGAACATGATATGACTCGCATCACAATTACTGGCTATATTTGGTTATTAGCTGCATGTTTGTTTTTCTCATATGTTGCAAATATCACTGCACATGTATTATTCTGCAGATATGATAAAGTACAGGATTAAAATGTGAAGGAAAAAAAAAAATGGAACTCATATTACACGCATCAGAGTAGTACAGTCATTGAGATTTCAAATAACCTTGGTGAGAGCTCATATGTGTCGCTACCAACGGAGCACGATTTCATTTCCTGAGCAATTGTTTGAGAATTGGCAGGGCATTCTGGGTAATACGTCGTTGGTACCAAATACTTGTCACACATTACTCATGTGGATTAACAGCTTTGTCATTTGTGTCATTAACGGATGAGTTTTACTGCACAGGCGAGATCATAGGTCAAGGATGCTACAGCTATAAGTGCATTACAGTGATGAGTTTTTGCCTGAAGATCGCCTTCATGTCATCCACAGCTCGTACTATACGCCTGTTCTGGGTCTCAAATAAAAATTACTCACCCCCCTCCTCCATCTCCTCCATCTTCTCACACTCTCAGAGCTGTGTGTAGACACACACTGAGTTAAAGATGGATCGTAATGCGACTCCAATGACCGGTCACTGAGCTGTATAATTGTGATTTATTCACATTAGCTGTTTTGTTTTTGTCTATAAATATTTAACTAATGCAACCTTTTCATTATACCAGCCATCACAAGGCTCATGAGATGAAACTTCCCGGTTAAAATGCATCAACGGGACGAGTTTGCAGAGTGCAGGAGATGAAATATCAGGAGATGCAAGCCAGTACAAACAACTCAGCAGCTTTTATCGTGCCCTCTCCCATAGATTTCCTTTATATTGGTGATCTGCATCTTAAAGGGCCAGATCAATTTAAACATGACTGTGGGTGATGCTTCAGCGGGAGCAAACGAGCAGCGGAATCACATTCAACAAAACAGCCACAGTCGGCTTCATATCAAAGAGTTCCCACTAACCATGGGCAGAGCTCTGAGGTGTGCCACAGTGGAGAGATGCCAGACCCCCTGCAGCCGCCGCCTCCAGTCACAGTATCAACATTATGAAAATATAACCACACCAGGTCCACAATGACAGTCTTACGTAACATCAGTAATCACTGAAAATGAAACTAAAAGCAAAACAATTCATAGACATGCATTTATTGTGTGCTCTTTCATACTAAGGAAACTAGAAAAGGAAGAAAAAGGCTTCACAGTCTATCATGCCATCCCTTCTTTATAGCAGTAGCAAACATGCTGAGTTGCACAGCAGAACCAACATGGGAATATGCATCATTTCATGGATGATGTATTTTTATAGGCTGATCTGGCAGTTAGGCTTCAGGCTTCGTCGCTAAAGCCGAAGGGATAGCTGTAAAGGTTTTTCGATTGGTACATGAAAAACAATCTCTGTTAAACATAAGATCATGGTGACTAAAGATTTTCGAAGGATGAATATAATCACATGAAGTAATGTCATTACAGCTATGGAGTGCTTGCAGACCTGAGACACTTAAACTGAAAAATCATTTGTGTACTTTTGGGTTTCAGGACTGATTTCTGTATCACTCTAGTCACGTTCACATTAAATGTCCATGCACTGTTATGCAGGAAACTTGTTTTTACAGAGTGCGATATTTCAAGTTTTTGTTCTGTAATTAATTTGCAAAAGTCTACAATCCTGCGTTTCGCTGTCAATATGGGGTGCTGTGTCCAAAAATCAACTTAAATAATGTTAACAAATGACTGCAATGTTATGATGTTTAAACTGTATGAAACATTTCTGACAAGTCTAAGAGTGAACAGTATATTCACAATATATCCACAGCGCTTAGAGTGGACTGTATGTATGTGTTCATAGCTACAATATCAATTGCGGCGTTATTCAGAATCGAAGCCAGTGGAAGCACGTAGATGTTCAATAAACGCTGGCCCAGAATGGAACCTTTTGGGAACTTGTTCTGCATAGACTAGGTTAGCTCCTCGCACACAATTAAAAAAAAAGATCCGTCTTTTAAATAAAAGTTAAAACAGTGTTTTAACTTTGATTGTATTTGGCTCTCTCGCAATCAAAATATCAAATTCTACTCAAACAAATGAGGAAATGACAACATCATATCCGTCAATACGTTTTATGTTGCCACTTAGTAGCCCATTGACTCACACTCAAACACGAGCAAACAGGTCACCTCTGGGTCACAATTCAACCAGCATCCATTCAGTGTGAGCCATTGTTCTCTGAGGAGTGTCAGATTGCAGCTCATTGTTTGGACCTGAGGCAGCTGCTGAAGATAAGACAGGTGAAAGTGTCATGTCGTTCGGTCTATTTCTATAAGAAAACAGGCCAGTTAGTTACGCTTGGACTATAAAACATGTTTGAAAATGAACCCATAGATGTCCTATTTATGTGTGTTTTCCAATATCATTATGTTTCATGCTGTTATTAGTTTAATTCATTAATTAAATCGCCACCCGTGGTGTCTGAAGGAGAGATACCGCCGGTCCTTCCTCCCTGCTGCAGTCAGACTCGTCAACCAAGCCTGCTCCCAGTAGACCACTGACTCACCACAACCGGACAATATCACTCCACTCCAACTGTGCAATAAGTGGTGCAATAACAATAATAATCTATAAAAAACTTATTTACTATGTGCAATACATCCACCCCCATATTCTGTACATATCCACACTTATAGGCACTGTGTGCATGTTTTTATTATATTGTATTTTTATCTGCTTTTTTAGTTTCTGCTATGTGTACTTCTTTCTCTTTAATATCCTGTTGTACCACTGCAAATTTCTCCACATGTGAGATAAATAAAAGATATCTTATCTTATCTTAAAGCCTTCAGCAGGCCCAGTTCATGAGTGAAATTAATCAGGGAGAGTGCGTTATTTTGTGAATCACCACCATCTCTGAAGATACTGGTTTGAACTGTGGCCTGTGTTTTAGTGCTTTGCTTTCGACAGAATATAGTCCAGATGTGATCATTGCCATCAATGGCTTCCGCACAGTTCAGGTGGGCGGTAATGGATTCAAGAGTGAAAAGAGAGCTTTGCAATTTGATGCTTAGCAGATGGAGCCACCTCAGTCAGTCTGCCAGGTGGAAATGCTTTTGAAGCCCACACAATGATCTGTCAGTGGTCCAGTCTAACTCTGATTCTAGAATACATATTTTATTCAAACAATACAAACCCTGATGCTTTAGCCTGGCAGGGACTCAAGATTTCAGCCCAATGTGCTTGAGGCCATGCGGCACACTGGAGGTGATCCCAGCAGGAATGGCCAGAGTCGTTAAAAAAAGGAAACAAGCTGAAATAAAACTAACCTTCTAAATTAATAATGCTCAAACCATGTTCACCACACAAATAAACCGAAGTATTCCTCTGATATTTGTACTTATTCAAAGAAACACTTTTTGTCCAAGATGCAGTTTGGGCTTTAAAGTGTAAATTATTATTGAGGTGGTGAACTCAGCCAAACATGTTGAGCCATATTAGCTGTTTGAAGTGAAATTGTACACACAAAGACCCCATGGTAGAGGTTAATACGTACTCCCACTGCAGCTGAAGTCTGTGGCCGTCCAGGGCCACTACTGTGGCCCTATGATATGAAACTCTTTAGAGGAAGTGAAGGGAAAGGGGATAAATAAGAGTCTCATTTTTTTTTCTTTTCTTTAACTTCTTCCCATTTGCTCTTCGAGGTCAATGCCCGCATATAAATCTGTTTACACTTAAGATCAGCAAAAAAAAACAAAAAAAAAAACCCACAAGCCATTAAGCATTTAAGCTTCTGAAATAATGCTGAGCTCCACACACACAGAATTCCTGACAGACAAACTGGAAGGTACAACTTTTTCCACAAAGTTTTGCCCGTAGTACCTAAATGCGTGACATAATAAGGTTGTTCTCCAACTTGCACTGTGCAATGAGCCGACCCGCCTACACCACCTGCACCACAATTAGCTATTTGTTGCAAAGAGCAGCGTTCCTGACTGCAAGAGAGTCTCCAGATATGGACACTTGATAGTCAAGAGCGGCAACAACAAGAGAATACCGTCATCTCAGTAATAGCATCGCTATGGAAACAGTATGGAGGCGTTTTGTGTGGGAAAAAGCAGCAATAAAATCACACCAGGCAAGAACAAAGATGCCAGACGGCAACCAGGCAGCATCTGTAGGAATGAAGGACGCATCGCGGTTACCTGGGTAAAGAAGGTATATGAGAAGGAGTGTAACGACACATGGCGTTTAGAGACTTCGATCCATCCAGAGCCAGTCTGTAAAGGTACATACCAACTGAAAAATCTGATTGAAACAAGTGAATTTAGGGATCATATGCCAGTACTGATGAGCAAACTGAAGCTAAAAGATCATCATACACACAAAGAAATTCATTTTCTGTACATTCAACACAATAATTCTCACGCTTGAAGAGGAACCGATTTGCAGGACTGAGTTGTCCGTCCATCCATCTTCAATAAAAATTTCTCCCAACCAGGGTTGCTGGGGGGGGGGCTGCAGCCTATCACAGTTCACAAGCAGAGACAATCACACCAAGGAGCAATTTAGGGTCGACCAATAAACCTGCGCTGGACATGATGACCTCTGATCTTTCAAAGACCTTGGATCAAGAACTCCTGCAGCATTTTGGGATTTCTTGCTTGTCAATTAGATTGTGTTTCTGTCAATGAAATTGAAAAAGCAAAACAAAACCCATACAACCTCAAAATATAACTCGTCCAACTTCTGACACCAATTTAAGGCGGCTTGACATCAACCTCTCAGCAGAGCAGCTAATGAGCGAACGAGGCGAGAACTCAGCTGTGTGGAGATGTTTCAAGAGAAACTAAATCCATGAAAGTAAAGATGACAGATGCATTTGTGATTCGATTGTATATTGCAATTTGAAATTTTTTTTTTTCCCCCCGAGGTGATTCTATCAGTGGTTTTGGCAAATGTGCATTTAAAACTACCAGTGACCACACCAGTTTTCACCAGCAACACTGCACTGGGTTTGAGCCGCACCCATTAAAGACTTGCTTGTGTTTCTACGGGAAACAGCACAACAAGTTTCTGAATCACACTGAGTGAAAATGTCCTAAGTCTACATTACGTAAATCACAAAAAAAAAGAAAAAAGAAAAAACGCTTTCCTGTGATGATTAAAATGCTGAAGTTATGATGGATTTGAAGCCTTGAGACCAGACCCATTCAGACTGAACATAGCACGCATCAGGACTGAATGAAACCTGGGATCTTGTTTCAATTCAATTAAAGATGAATACTTCTAATTAACATTACCTTTTAGATTTGGACATAAATCCTGTTCAATATAAATCTGAGAACATTTCCGTGTCATGTTCTTTTCAACTTATATGAGAATCTTCAATGGACAACTTCCAAAACGAGATGAGAACTGATCAGTTTAGCAGGAGCAATTAGTACGGATATAAGACTATAAATTCATTAGCGCACAAAGTAGTCCTCCTCACTTAGCTCGTCCTTTATTTTGAATTGTTAAAAAAAACTTTTATGGGTGATGAAACAGATGGTGCATGTGTGCGTGTCGCCATGCTTGTGCTCGCAGTGTTCATGTGGGAGGGGGAGAAGCAGGAAGGATGAAAAGGGAGAACAGCAGAGGAGGGATGGATTGCATGTGCCTTATACCCGCTCTGGTGACTTTAATGTTTAGTTAATTGGATTATATCAAGCACCTATGCTTGGCCTCCCTCTGCTCTCATTTCTCTCATGTTGTGATGAATATTCATCTTGGTTTAAAAAATACATACACTCATATGACTTTATGAGACATGCCAATGGAGTTAGTTATGTGCTTCTTTACAGGTTTTGTAGGTATCCTTTGCTTCCTTTGGAAATATTTTTGTCAAAATGGATTTTGTTTGCTAAAATGAAATTTAACTGAAAAATGGGACGGGTCCTATTTCACCAATCGGGAAAGTACTGACCGCGATTGAACTGGGAGTTTCCCACTGAAGGATGAAAAAAGCCAAAGAAGCCAAACTGACGTTACCCAACAACAGCTGTTTTAGAGAATGCTAAAAGAATTAAATCTACTCACTCTTCAAACACAAAAAAGTTAAAAAAAAATAATAATAAATAAATAAATGAATAAATGACAGCAGCAGATCAAAGTATAATTTGTACAGCAAATATGGTGTTCAACCTCCTGAGCTTCATCTTGTCCTCATCTTGGTGGAATGGATGATGACCTTCTTTGTCCCAATATAGGAACTGTTGGAGGCGGCCATGTTGTTTTTGATTATCATTTGAATACTGTAAAACTGGGTGATGGGACATGACCAACTAAAATACTCCAGAACTCGTACTTAAATACTATGTTGAGCTGACGGCAAGCTCACGATTAGGACTGTGTGTGGGACCGTATAGACCGAGATGAGTGACACCCGCCTCACTTTCTGTGAGCAGAACAACGTCCAGATCAGCTCTAGGTATGTTGTTGTTATGGTGTGGTTGTTACAGAGCCATTTATGGCGAGGGTTGTTCCAAACAATATTTGGTTCACAAAATCTGTCGTCAAAAAAAATACGACAATTTGCCAATTACTAAGACATTTTTTTAAATGATAAAATCAGGAAATCTCCACTTAACAACCAAATACTCGTGGCTCCAAAAATATGTACAATATGTACACAGTGGTCATTTTGCACTCGACTGTCTTACGGGAAAGCGTTTCAACTTTACTTATATTAAATATCTCCCGCGGTTTTCAAATGCAGAATTTTGACAAGTGAAAGCCCAACACAGTCTGACTCTGAGATTCATCTCTTGTCATTAACAAAATTGTGTTGAAATGAATCCACTTGATGAAAATGAGGAGGTGAAGCTGTCATGTGAACAGCGTGCTCACATCCTGCCAAAGCATTCAGCTCTCCGGTGAAGTCTTGGTTAATGACCAACGTGAGTTAGTAGCGAGTGTCGACACAACGAGGACTGGCCTTTTAGGTGGAAAAGAAAAGTCGTACATTTACGAGTTGTTTTGTGGAAGTTTTGGACAAGTAACAGTCAAAATAAATGGACTCCATCACTAGAACACAACAAGCTGGGTTTCCAACAGCTGCATGAGGAACAAGATACTTGTGATTAGCACTTTTAATAGTCACATGTCTCATGACTCCAGACTCTGTTATATGTATAAAAGTATACATATGCAGGAAGATGATGGTTTGCAATAACATTATCGGAAAGTATCTAACCATCGGATAAACAGACTCACTCGAATCATAATGAGTCCATTCAATCTATTTAACTCAGAAACTTCACATATAAAGATTTCCCAATGCCATAACGGACACAATCGATGTTTGAAATTTGTAAAATCAAAAGTCATTATTAAAATAATACATTGAACTACAATGCAAGAGCTATATTATGTGTGTGTGTGTGCGTGTGCGCGTGTGCGAGTGCGTGTGTGTGTGTGTGTGTGCATGTGCGTGTGTGTGTGTGTGCTTATGTTCGTGTGTGATCTATGTGTGAGGGATTCCCCATCACTCCTGTGTGCCGACAGGGAATTTCTGCACCACATCTCACAGCGTTTATCATCCGTGTGCGACACACAACTCATCATGCAGAATTTATTGCGCGTGTCTGTACGAAGCAGGTCCAATTGTTTCTATGAGTATGTCTATGCAAAAGGAGATTAAACCATTTTATATGGTGTAAGAATAACACGGTGCAGTGGCCAGGAAGCACTACACCAAAACAAATTAATATATAATATCTACACTTAAATATGTGTAAAATACTGTGTTTGATGGCAACGGGACATGTTACAACACTGCTGTGTGATGGCGAAAGGGTGAATTAAGGCAACCTTTATTCATGTGTACTGTTTTATACACAGGGGAGAATCAAACACAAGAGAATTAAAAGATGAAAATAGACTCATTTTCATTCATTCTGTCAAAGACACCACACAGGAAAGCACATACAGCAAGTATCCAGTGACTGCAATACAACGCTGACACACTTTAATGCTGATTTCAAAATAAGTACGGTAGGTCTGAGATGCCCTTCTGCACCAACAGACTTACTTTAAATGACTGAGACATCATCAAGCTGTGCAGACGCCTGATAACAAATCAATCAAATAGATCAGGTTCATCTGAGCAAATACACATCGAAAGTAGTTAAGCACATGATAGATTTTTCACTTTTACTGCACTTTTAATCACCTATGACACATAATGAAGGAGATAAACAATGATCAGGTTTTAATGTTTCTATTTTTAAACTATATTTATACAGAACTGCTACAGAAAAACATACTTAGATGTAAAAACTCCCCTTCAGATCATAGGATTAGAAGCTTTGAAATGTCCAATATGCTGACTTTTCGCCACTGTTTTGGCCGATACTGACGCACTGTTGTTGCTCTCTGAAACCATAAAGTCTCTGCTATACAGCTGTTCAAACATTAACATGTCAACATGAGCTCTCATTGATGAAAACGTGAACACACATACACATGGTACACACGGCCCATTCCTCACTTTCCACCCTGCTATTTTAATTTTGGCCAATTAATTTTATTCAATTTTCAATGCAACATTGGCTGCTATCACTAAGAAGATATATTATTCTTTGTCTCATACCTGAGTCCTGTGGGGCAGTGTGGTCCTAAGGACACAACTGGGGAAACAATTCTGCAAGATGAGTGAAAACTCACAGAAATGAGAGACTGCAGTCACCGGCCAGACTACTGCATATGTGCTGCATTGCTGCACTGAAGCCACTGAAATATTTAACTGGTCATTTATGGATTAGGAAACATGCAACCTCTTCTTGTTCCGTATTTGCACACAATACACTTTAAGCAACGTGTTTGCACAGTATTTACCTCCACTTCCACCATTTCAACAGCGACAGATACTGCAGTAAAGTCCATGGGCCGCACACGTGTGTGTGCGCGCGCAAAATACACAACGGTTTATTTACTGAGGACAAAAACCTTTCATATCCCACTATTTGCACTCTTGGTCCCTTTTTCTCTCACCGCTCTTCTCATAATGGGCCTTGAGGGAGACAGTGTACAGTTATCACTGCATCCAAGAATGCACACACACACACACACACACACACACACACACACACACACACACACACACACACACACACACACACACACACACACACACACACACACACACACACACACACACACACACACACACACACACACACACACACACACACACACACACACACACACACACACACACACAGAAAAAGACACCAAAAGTGCTGATCCATGGAGCATAAACTTTGCCTGCGTCACTGTATCAGCTTAATGCTGTAAGGAGGAGATCTATGGTGACAGTAAAACTGAGCGTCTGCTGTAAGTGTGACTCTGCAAAAACAAAGCCAGGAAGATAAAACTGATGACAGGACTTATGGAGTGTTAAAGACACACAAAAAAAACCGACGAAAAATAAATGACAGAAGAGAGAAAAAGCATGTACAAACGCTTTCCCAGGTGGCAGGGCGACAACAGTGCTTAGTAGAAATTTAAGAAAACAGTGAAGAAAAAGATAATGAGTGGGGAAAATTGTACATTTGCCAACAGTGCTCCAGCAGATTTGACATTGGAGCTTGTTGAGTTGGGATTTCAGAGTTTTATCTGAAACCCACTGCACCCGACCTCTGCATCAGCACTGCAGCACCTCTTAAAGCAACACTTCACTTGGTCAAACGTTTCCTCTGAACACACGACTTTTAGCTGACGGACAGCTGAAAGCTGCGCACAGGCTTTTTGTTGCTGGTTTGCAGCCAGCAAACGCAAAGAGGAAGCAACGTACTGCCTTCCAGATTGTGAGCGTTGCTCGGGTGAGTTTGACATTTGGATGTGTGATGCAACTCTAAACCACGTAAATGAGGTGAAGTGACAACAGACGCGCACTGCTGACAAGCAGGTATTCACACACAAGCACACTGGTGTGCCATTACTTTCAAGATCATTGCCGAAGTGACAGCAGGTCCACGGCTCCCCCTAGCGGTCCAGCAACCACACAGCACCATAATCCTAATTAGAGTGCACTTTTATCCCTCGCGTCCTCTCCAATGATTTAATTCCCCGAACTCCCAATACTGCATTTTCTTTCTTTACTCGACCCACCTGCAGCATGTAACCACTGAACGTTCTTTTCAAGTGTCTCCATCCCCCCAGAGTGGTTCATCCTACACCCCCATTGTCCCTCCTGTACGCAGCACCCACCTTACAAATGAGGTACTAAACTGCAGCTCTTATCTTAAAATAGTGGGTGAAAAGAAATTGGTTCAGTCTCATATCTCATTCTGTCACACGCGGACACACACACGCACACCCATACACACGCGCACACACACCAGTGAATCTCTTCTGAGAACTTAATTGAGTTCCACAAAGGTGAGCCCAGACCGATCGTTATGTGGTACTTTGGCTGTGATCTGGTTTGTTAAAGGCTGCAGAGTCACCTTGGACACCAGGCAATATATTTAAAGTGAAAAGATGAATATTTCTGTGTGAGCAACAAAGTAAAACTTGGCGGGAGAGTCAGATGAAGCTCCGACGGGCCGTTATCCTCAAACGACCTCATTGAGACCCAACAGGAACCCTGCCTGGTGAATAAGCGCTTATCAGTCCTCATTAATAATAGACAAAGACCAAGAGAGAGGAGGAGCGAGACAGTGATACCTACAGCTCACAGTGGCGAGGGAGAACGGCCGGGAGACCCAAAACCGGAGAGATGGATCGCTGACACTTTGATACTTCCAAAGTCTTTACTCAGTAAAAGTTTAAACGCTTTAGAAAGCCGACCTCAGCACTTTTATTGGCCAGCCAATACTCAAATCTCTGTCTCAGGTTATGTCTTTCTCAAGTTTAATCAAGATTAGTTCAGTTATGCTGACATCATGTTTTTTTTGTTTGGTTTTTTTTTTAGAGCCCAGAGAGTTTAAAACACTGGTCAGCCAAGCATGGTGATCTATGGCAACGACTTGGCCCATCCTGACAGCAGTCAACTCCTGTCTGGCACTCTCCTAAATGAGCATGTCGATAGGGCAACCTCATCGATTCACACACCGGGCCAGTGCTGACACAAGTGAAACACCAGCGATCTGTGTGTGAGTGTGTGTGTGTGTGTTTGGCTAAGAAAAAGACAAAGAAGAGAAGAGTAACAGCGCCGAGATATTTGAAGCTGTAGAGGTGATTTATTGATGAAAGTCATGTTCGGTACGCACATTAGCTCACTCAATACAAAGCTAATGACGTGGAGACGTGCGAGTGTGTATGACGCTGCCGCACAGTGTGCCATGCCACGGTAACATCATTGATCAACCCAGGGCTGATTTAACAAATTACACTTCACAACAAACACAGTGAAACTGCCTCGGTCTGATTAGAGTGTCAGTTTGCCCTTGTTGTTTCGTTTAAGCCTTAAATACGGTGAGGCTATCAGGGAATGAACACTTCAGAAAGTTTTATCTCATTGTGTGTGTGTGTGTGTGTGTGTGTGTGTGTGTGTGTGTGTGTGTGTGTGTGTGTGTGTGTGTGTGTGTGTGTGTGTGTGTGTGTGTGTGTGTGTGTGTGTGTGTGTGTGTGTGTGTGTGTGTGTGTGTGTGTGTAAAAAAACCTGCTTCTCATTGTGATATTGCTACAAGTGTACCACAAACTAAATGGGCAGTTTAGTATGGAACACAGATTCGTGGGTTTAAGTTGGCTTTCAGTGTTTTTGCACATGACTCTCTATAAAAAGATCACAGACCACAGCTTAGAATCAACTTCATGACGGCTAAACTAAAAACCACAGGACCTCACTTGGACAAACCGGAAATGCAGAAGAACTGTGGCCTGATCAACACCACAGCCTCCGCGAACAAACTTATAGGATTATAATGTCCATAACACCAGCAGAGTCTCAGAGCCACACAGTTTTCACCACAGACAGAAAGACTCATCCTGTTTGACGAGTCGTTTTTCTACGTAGAGGTCACTCCATGTCATGTGAACGCTGCACTCGTTCGGTCGCGGATGTATAGCACGTTATTTTTGTATTCATCCGCAATGCTTTTGACCATACATGTCCAATTTTCAAACGTTCACATCCCGTTCGTTTTTTTTTTTCCAAGTATTATTGTTATTGAAAGGTCAGAACGTTTGGTTTTCAGGCGACATGTTTTGAAATTAATTGGCGCTTTGCACTGGTTACTATGGTAACTATACCGGAGGCCATGTAGTGAGCGGGGCTATAGAATAGAATTGAATTGAATAGAATTTAACTGAATTGAATTCAATTGAATACTTCATTAATCTCAGAGCAATATTCCTAAATTCTTCACTGTTCTTTAACGAACAAATATGATCAGTTTTCATTGCACAATTGGCTAAAAGTCTGTCAGTTAGTTAGTCAGTCAGTCAGTTAGTTAGCGATATCATACTCAATAGGATAGAATTTCCCCTTACCTATAAGTTATCATTGCCTAAGACACATTCATGATACATTTATTTAGTTACAATCTTGGATTTGATAGTCATGTGACTGAATTGACCTCACTGTGGCATACAATCTGCACACTAACCCATCTTGTAATTACAGTACAAAACTAGATGCTCCCTGTCCCTGGGTCCAAAGTACTTTATTACATGACTGCTTCTGAGCCAAAGATGTCACAGGATAGTGTTTAATGTAATTCCTTGTGTAAAGCCCTTTGCAGTTTAACACAACCCAGGGCATTAATAATAGAAAAGGTTCTCAGCTTTGTACTGATACAGCTGTCTGAAAGGTGTTTCTGAAAACCAAAAACTTTACTGTCCTCTGTGAAATTGTACATAACTGTAATTTGAGATGAAACAATGGAAAAATCGCCGGTGGCTATTTTTCATCTTTTGTAATAGTTGAAGTAGTGTCACTTTGTTTCTATCGTTAGGAGCCACAGTATATAGAAATGTCAAACAGCTCATGTATTGGGAACAAATACAATTTGTCACACTGATATGTAAAGCCTGAGCACGCACGCACGCACGCACGCACGCACGCACGCACGCACGCACACTAAGGCCTCCCCAATTAAGTATTTAGAGAGGATACCAGCTCTTCTGTTAAATATTCACTTGTTTTCCAAGATGAATAAAAAATGAGCAATTGACGCATTTATCTGCATGCGCAAGTGTATGTTTGTGTGTTTGACCGCATGTGTGTGTGTGTGTGTGTGTGTGCGTGCGTGCGTGTGTGTGTGCTTCTATACACCCTTCGTCAGTGAATCATTGGTTGAAAGTAAATCTTTGCATACTACTTCTTGATTACAAATAAAGACTTCCTGAGAGCACACGCTGACACACAGAACTCGGAGAAAAGGACGACACATACAGAAGTGTCGCTCTCTTGTACTTGAATTTGCACGCCACAAGAATCTGAACTATAGAGTGAGAATGATCCTTTCTCACTCTTAAGTCGTTGTTTTATTTGCATTTTAGCGTCATCAATCCTCACTTACTACCAGACAGTTTTTCACTTTTGGCATTTCTGTCTGTTCAGCAATGTAATAAATAAAGTGGCGTGCCAGGACAGTTTCTCCTTACATAGGCAGAGAGTAGACTCTAAACACTGAGAGTGAACACAAGACTCCAGTCCAGAGAGAAGAGGCCTGATACTCCCCGCAGTAAGGAAATGGACAGGCTGCAGCTCTGTTGTATTTTAATATGCCTCATTTGTTCGGGTGCTCTCTCCACAGTGAAGTATTGAGCACAGCAACAGTGCCACTAAACAAAGGAGGTCGTTATTACGACCAAAGCCAACAGAGCAGAAAATATCTAAACGACGAGTCAAGACCACACGAACAACATCAGTTTTTAGCTCTAGTTTGTAATAAGATTCACATTTCATACAGATAAAGGCTTCAGTGGGTAAGATTTGAGAGATGCTATTGAAGAGCACTGGAAGGTGGAAGGAGAGTCACTGTGGGACACTGACCAACTCAGTTGTTGCTAAAAAGTCAGAACCTGTTACTCTTTTTCTTTTTGAACAGGGATTGGCTGGATGCTTGTACCACCTTGTGGTTCATTGGATTGGACAATCTTGTACAAACATCCCCGAGGTTTAGCTGAGATTTTAATTTAAAATAAACATATTTCACTTTAATGCAAAACTGCCTGTTGCCAACCGAGAGCCACACGTGGAATAATTAGGTTGGTTTGGTTCTGCAGCTGAATAGTTGAGAATTTTTACACGTTTGAATGTTTTTTTTGCAATTTCTGCAGAAACGCTTTGCTGAATCGTTAACAAAAGTCATGACGCACTAGTCCCAGAATCTTTTGTCCGTTTTGAGGTGCTTTTTGTGAACGCGCTCCCAAAATCCACCAGAAGAAAGACAACTAGAAAATTGCAGAGTAGATTTTGTGCGTGCCTGTTGCTTGCTGCCAAAAACGAAGCACCACTACAAATAAAACCATTTTCACCCAAAGCCCATCCACTTTGAATGACAAACGTTACGCTCTTTTTTTTCTACCTAATCATTTCGGAAATCACTGACAACTATTAAAAGTCAAACAAATAAATGAAGTCACTTGAGTCGTTTAAAGATTCTGAATTTCAGAATGTAACTTACCGCGATTTCACTGTGTGTTTTCACAAGTTAAAAACAAGCGACTGAGGGGGAAAGAATGGGTTAAAAAAAAAAAAAAAAAAAAAAAGAGATTCAGAGAACAAAGTGAGTGACAGAGAGGAGCAGTAAAGCAGCTGTGGTTCCAGCGTCACTCTGTCACCTTCACACCAAAGCCTCACAGCAGCACATTTAATCAGATGGACTGACAAACATCCAGACAGTCTATTCTACTCAGACACACACGGCCCTGTTTTGCGTAACTTCAGAGGCCATCACGTTGACTTGTATTTATTCCCTGGAGTGTGCCTCCAACCTCACTGACATCAATAACCATAATTCACAACTTTCATTTGTAAGCCTACGTTAACAACTATTAAGCCGAGTGTTGATAGTTTTACACATTCAGGGCCTCAAAATCTGTGCGTGCAAATAGACTTATGCCTCGACAACATGAGAATTACTTGCATACAAAAAGACACGCACTGTTTTCCCCAACAGCACATGACATATGCTTCATAATGTGACTCCCTGCCGCCTAGAGGTCCAAAAGGCTCTTCCCTGTCAAACCCTTTTGCCAGCAGTGCCGCTTGCTCTGTGTCCTGTAATATCATGGCCTTCAGATTAATGTACTTCGCTGCACAGCTGATTAAATTGATGACTGCGTTAAATCAGAGGGAGTAATCAAACAACCTGCCGGGTGCTTCTGTTTCTGCAACTACTTTAGCATTTAGGTTAAAAGGGGATGTACTCGATTTGTGCTGAATTGATTCAAATAAGAACAGGAAAGCTTCCACTCCTGTCCTGAAACCGAAACCCGCCTGAATCAAGCACGAGAAGCATTATGGTGTGTTTTGAGCAGTTTGTTGGACCAAAGGAGGGAATGCATCCCCCTTTAGCCTTGTTTCTCCCATTCGGCTCCGTTTTTTTTGAATCACAGAGGATAAAATCTCCCTCTGACAGTGATTGAAGCTCCTTGACCAACAGACCAGACGACACACATCAAATGAATATATTTTAAAATCGGAGTCAAGCAGGACTGCCAACTCAGGGATGAAATTCACATGTTAACTCTAAACTCGTTCTTATGCTGCAAATGCTTCGATTAATATAATTTTGTTTGGCTGCTCGATTTACTAACGTTTGTCAAATTGAAAAAGCATTTTTGTTACTGGCTGTTGGGCTCTGGGAAAGAAGCAGATGTGGACTAATTAATGTCTTTTCATATAGATGGCATAACTGTTACACAGCGAATTTCTATTATTTGAATTTTTGAATGACATTGAGTTTCACACAGTTTTAATGAAATATATATATGGGTTTTATTAAAGCGTTTTATCCTTTTTCACCGTGATTTCTTATCAAAATCTACAAGAAAGAAATTTTTAAAAAGACAGACGGTAGAGGCGTTGAACAATTACACACCTTCTTTAATACAACGCGAGATGATTGAGAGATGGACTACAGAGAAGCAGGAGCAGGACAGAACCAAAGGAACCTGTGTCGGCCGCTCCCTCAGCGGGGAGCTGCTCGGGACCGACATGTGCGTTGGCTGCCTGTCAACACCCCTCCGCCGAGATCTCGCAAACTCCTTCGGCTCCGTCGGCAACAAAAGTGGCTGATCTCTGCCTCTGTAGCACGCTTCACTAACGGTGTCACCCAGCGACACTATCCAGAGCTGAATAGATAATTAAGCGTTAACTTTCGCCACATTAGCCCAGAGGAGATGTCGAATGCATACGTCGTGATTTGAGCAACACTGAGCTGCTCTCGTGGTCGAGATGCGCGTTAACGATACAGTGAACATGCACACAGACGAAGCTACATTTGCCGTCTCACAAAGACCCACAGACGCTCCTTTTACAACTGAGAACACACACCGACGCCCCAAACCGACTCACACCCTCATGAATAATAAACTACAGGCCATGCGAGGCCAGGCGATGAGGTCAAGACTCGGAATCTCCTTGTAGTTTCTTTTCTCATTTTCTACTGTGCTCAGTGTGTCATTCTGAAATGAATCAAAGGTCGACAATGAGCAGTCGAGTTGTCTGTTGGTTATTGTGTTTACATATGTGTGCCTGCTCTCATGATAAGTGTTTTTACAGGTGCTACGTGTCATTACAGCAAAACAGAATAAAATAAAAGACTTTTTTCAAACACTTTTTCCTACTTTAATTTTCCATACATGAAAACAGTTGAACCTCAGTAGAGCTGTTGTCTCTCTCCATCTTGCTCACTGAGCTCAAGCTTTATCAAGAAATGAGGTTATTGTCATTGGGCCAGCACATAAATGGCAGACGAGCAGCACCCATCAGCATGTGAAACCATACGTCGCTGAAGACATGTCATTGTGGCATTTTGAATAGATTTATACACAAAATTAACGTGATTAAAACGACATGGACTAATTATATTAAACTTTTAGGTTGTTTTTGTTTAGTCCTTCAAAAATGGTTCTGGACCTCAATGATAGCAGCACAAGTTTGAATGCACGCATGTGCATGTGCATGTGTGTGCGTGTGCGTGTGCGTGTGCGTGTGCGAGTGCGTGTGCGTGTGCGTGTGTGTGTGTGTGTGTGTGTGTGTGTGTGTGTGCGTGTGCGTGTGTGTGTGTGTGGCCGTCGGGAAATATTCATTATGACAGAACAAATGTTTGGGAGGAACAACCTAATATATTAGGATGGTTATTATTTTTTTATTCGAAAGGGTCACAGGGACAAAATAAGGTTGAGTTGACTCAAAGTTGACTTCCACAGACTGCATCACGTCACAATTCACATCTCTCCGTAGGACCAGCAGCGATTTTAGAGGACAACACTCTATGAAGGCACCGAGGCCACCGCGCTGATTTGCATTTATTCCTTTGGGATGTTCATATGCAAATCAAAGCATTTTAGGGAGAGTGTTTTAGTTGAGCAAATGCAGGTTTATAATGTCTTATAGTTGAAGCATTGATAAAGATTGTTTTTTTTTAAAGTCTACCGTTTAGAGTTCCAAGCAAGAGTTTAAAAAAAAAAAAAAAAACACACATTTTGTTTACTAAAATAAATGTGTCTTCCTTGATTGTGCTCATGCATGAGTGTGGAGGGACTGCCCAGCGTGGGTCTTGACCACTGAAACACACTGACCTGGAAAAGAATGTGGGCAGCCAGCTGTTTTATTAGGTTACCATGGCAATGACCATAAACTTTTAACTACACATGGACCCATAGACTTACATATGCCAGCCTCCCAGGGCGAAAGGCAGGCTGGGCATGGCCATATGAGCTCCCATATCCAGGTTAATCCAACAGGGATAAAGAGAAAACACACTGCCATCCCTCTCTTTCCCTCACACCGTCGATGGACCGTTGATGTGCTGACATTTTCTATCTCCCCATGCAACAGCAGAATAAGTTTAGGTTTGTGTTTATTATTACGCGGACTGTAATACAGTTGAATAAGTCAGCAGAATTTAGCACAGAATCGCCGATGAAAGAGCCTCGAGGGACGAACGGGCTGTTCAACTGACCAAAATATAGTTCGTAGAAATGTTAAGCCGGCAGCTTCGCCAAATATAAAACGCACACGGGCGCACATTTTGAAGCACATTGTGCAGCCTGTTAAGTGTTTTCTTTTCAGAAACTTTGCAAATGGCAAAAATTACGCATTTTCATCTGACTGGAGACTGAGCTTTATGGAACTGAGCTTTACGGAACTGTTTCTTTATCGTAGCTCAAGAATAAACGAGCGAGAACTTCTGCGTTAAATGTGGCCATGCTAGAGGTGCTCGGTGAAATTGGTTCACCGATAAATAACAATGAAAGATCGACGAGCTGAAGTCAACGAGAGAAGCACAACTGAAGAACGGGATCATTTATTTCTGTTCCGTTTCCCCGTCCAGCCAGCAAACACGACGAGAGCGAAAGCAGCGACGTGCTGCGTCCTCGCCCGAGGGCTGAGCAGCGATCCATTATGTCCCGATCACACTCAGTCAGACCACTCACCGACACCACGCTCAGTCACAGATGACAGATTTCAAGTAAAACGACGGACACATGACAGTACTCTCTTCAAGTTGCCCGAGGAACCTGAACCGGATTCCTAATAATGAAATGTTAACACTTCCCATGAGCCGCTTTGGGGGATTTGATCTAAATCTGGTGTTTTATGAGTTCCTGTTCCGACTGTAGATGATTTTAGAGCTCAAATCGCAAAGAAATCCACTGACATGTTTTAAAACAGGTCAAATTCATTTGGTTTGAAGAAGTTAATATGAGATGCAGTTTGAATGTGAAGAAAGGTGCATTTACTTTTAATATGTGTAAAATCACCAAGGCTCAGTTCGCTTGGTTGGAGGTTTCCAGCTCCTACATCTTCTCTTACAGTTTTGTTTCTTGTGTTGGTGTGTGCATGTGCCTGCATCCGAATCCTTCAAACACAAACACAAATTCTGGATGCAGGATGTGGATCAATAACAGAAATATTAGACGTCATAAAAAGAGAATTTTCAGGGAACCAGCAAGCAAAATCCAATGAGCAGTACTCATCAACATCCTGACAGATTAATGCCTTCATAGCATGATCAATCAACTGGTGGATTTCACGGGGAGATCAATAGCCCCTACCATGCAGTGAACTTTGCATAATATAATGGCAGTGACCTTTAAAGCTGTTGATAATGAGCTACAGCTTGTTGTGCACAAGCTGCTTTTTCTACTGTTAACATCAAGTGTTCAGAAGTTATTTAAGGTTTGTTCTCAAACATGAGATCTTGTTAAGACAAATCATGTTTCGTGTAGTGTAGTTGCAGTCTGTGCTCAAGGATGACCCGTGTCAGCACTTTTGGAACCTCGGTGATGCTTTTAGCGACCTTCAATGCAATCTCAAAACAATTCCAGCCTTTAAGAAGGCGCTGTCCGACTTCATAGTTCGACAAACTCCTTGATTCCATCCAGAAAGCGAACACTTTGTCCAATCACAGCCCAAACGCTAAAACCAACCACAGAGACGAGGCCCTCGCACACAGTACAGATGAAGTCAACCTGTCACTTCATACAGTCTGGTCACAAAGCCTGACCACAGAGCCAGATTACCTGTACACCATGCCGGTCTGACTCTTCACTGTATCCTGAAGCGACAACGAGTGGAAGTTGAGAAACTCCTCCAGCTGTTTGAGCTCCACCACGCTCTTGGTTTTGGTCGGCGTCCACAGCATCAGAGGAGCATACGGCCGCGTCGCTGCCCCCACGGACGCCTGCCTGACGAGCCTCCCCTGAGCCAGGCCCTGGGCCTGGATCCCAGTCTGACCTCCGGCCTGACCCCTGGCACTCTTCTGCTTTGGGTTGGGGATCTCTGGGCATGTTGCTTTGTACAAGTACATCTTCCAGTGCAAGCTCTTGTCGTCACTTTATTCTCTCTTTCAGCCTCTCCTTTCTTCTTTTAGCGTGTCCCACAAACATGTACGCTCAGGGTAATCCAGGTAGGCCCCTCGCCCACGCGGTGCTACAGAGGAGTGTGTGTGTGAGCATTGGATTGAAGCTCACTGTGAAGTATTCCTCTGGATGAAGCTCCACAGAAAGTATTTTCCTTTTATCAGGGCAAACGAGAAAAACAACTTGCTTAAGAATCCAACACGGAAAGAAGCATTTTGAAAGTGAATGTTAAAGTCCATCATTCAACTTCAGTCCAGTCTGTCGGCAGGATGCAAGTCCACAAATGACAAAAAAATAAAAAAAATAAAAAATTTTCCTCACATGCTTTCCTTCATGCGCTGTGCCACATATGTTCTCTGAAAACACACACACACACAAACCGAAAGAGAGAGAGCTACACACACTCGAACAGAGAGAGGGAGCGATAACTCCCCCTCTCCTCTCTCTCTCTCTCTCTCTCTCTCTCGCACGCACACACACACACACACACACACACACCCTCACACTGTCCCTTTGCCCCCTGCTCAGCCAGTCTACATTATAAGCTCAGTTTGGTTTTGCTCCCTATTAAATGGCCTGGGAATCTGGGACGCTTTTCTCTCCCTCCCTCTCTTTCTCTCTCTCTCTCTCTTTCACTCCCTCTCTCCTGCTTTTTACCATTTTTTTCCTCCCTGATATCCTCTCTCCCACTCTCACTTCACCCATCATCCTTCCTTTGTCTCCCAGTATTCCCTCAGTCACAAGCCCTTCCACATACTCCTGATTTCTTCTCATCTCTTTTTCCAGGATTTGCATCTCTAACTTGCTTTCCTTCATCTCATCTCATTGTGGGGTGTTTTTTCATCTTTCATTTGCCACAAAGAGACTTGCTTCTCATGTACATGGTTGTTTCCGTTTGATCTGTCTGTGAAATCAAAATACTACAAAACATCTCATTTTAATCCCATTTCAGTGCATTGGCCTTCCATTTATTACACTGGCTTCTGACTCTCTCCAAACAAAGTGTACTCTGGAGCTCTGCCCGCAACAAACACCTAAAGTAAACACACGCACACACACTCACATTACACACACTTGCATGCAGCCGACGGCATGTACAGTCTGCGGGCAGCGTTTTTGTTATGAAGTGAGCCACAAAGTATAAATGGGGAAGCCTCCATTTGCAGCTTTACACACACACACACACACACACACACACACACACACACACACACACACACACACACACACACACACACACACACACACCACAGAGGCCTTCTCATGACATCATGTCTGGTCCTTCGGTGGATTGTGGGAATCACAAGGAATGCCATTCTACCATATCAGGAAATTTGGGTTGGAAAACACTCTGTCAGAATTCCACTACACACACACACACACACACACACACACACACACACACACACACACACACACACACACACACACACACACACACACACACACACACACACACACACACACACACACACACACACACACACACACACACACACACACACACACACACACAGACTCAGCAAAGTAACAAGACAGGGAAATCCACTGAATTGTGTCTGCGGCCATGTGGGGAATGTGCAGCAAATGCACATATGAAAACTTTTCCTTTGTCAAAACTATCCTGTTTTCTTTGCCTGGGTAATCATCAGACTGAGACCAATAAAATGTGGGAAGTTTTTGTTATAGAGCACAAAATTGTTATCAGTAAATTGGTCAGGTGACTTCCATGATGACAACAGTGAACTAAGAGCTGAAAACCGAATGACCAGCTGTTTCCCTTCTAACTGATTTTAGATCTATGTGATATAATCTTTTCCAAACCACTATCAGACCCCGAGACTGACTGAATGTATGCATCTGAAAACATACAATGGAACTATATAAATCTTGTTTCAAAGATGATCACACACATACACAGAGGTAGACAGAATGTTTGATGGAGAGGCAGCTGTACCTATTGTCCACCAGGGCTGATGGAAAAACTGATCCTGCCTTGTAGCGAGAATGTCAGCGGCGCTTACGCAATGCCTGAGTGTGTTTATAGTGTATTTATAGTCACTAGATATACACATCCATGCACATACATATACAGTCAGTTTTATTATCAGGTAATGAAAATAAATGTTTGCTGTCTTCCAGAAGTTTCTGTCTGTTCGTGTTTATTCCCCACTTTTATTTTGGCCTCTGGTGTTCAGAGGAGTCATGTGCTCCTGAGAGCCTTTCGGCATGGGGGCAGGTGAGTCACTGACAGGAACAGCAAAGAAAGACAAGCAGAGAGACGAGCAGAGAGACGAGAAGGCAGCGAGGCCACAGTGCGAGGGGAGACCAGGGCGTGGACAATTTAGTTCAGACGTGGAAAGAGTCGTGGACGTGTATATTATACATTCATTACAGTGCTTCAGTTATGACCAGCTACATGTAAAAGTACTCAGTTACATAGCTGCATTGCAAAGAATAAAAACGTGTTGGCATACTCAGAACTTATGACTTTAAAAGTGGAAAAGTAGTATGCTTGCTGTACTACAAGTACTTTATCGCAAGCCTTTCTATTTGCATGTTCTTCCTGGACATGCTCAGGGTGCACTAATCTCCTCCCGCAGTCCAAAAACGTGCGTTTCATGTTCATTTCTGTTTAGAAATAGCCCGTCGATGTTAACATGGATGTGAGTGACTGTCCATAAAAGCTCCACAAAAGACACACTGATGAGTAAAATTACAGACTGGCAAAAAATATTCATCAAAGTTCTGCAAAACACGACTTATTTATAGGAATTTTTAAAGTTATCTTTATCCCTTACTGCCACTAAAGAGTCAGGTGGGTGCGTAAAACACAGAAACACTGCCACACTGTATGAGAATCAAAGGAAAAACTTCCATATCTCTATCTCACAATTTGCTCTGGTGTTAATTTAGCTGTTTACCCTCTGCCTCACAACACTCTTTTCGACGAATTTATTGTTTTATACATTTTCAAGCAGAATTTTCACAATCCGCCCCTTTTTCTTTGTTATTCCCAGAGACTAATTAACTGTCTTCTCCTGTCTCTTTCATTTTTTTACCCCTACCACCCCCTCATGTACTCCCTACAGTGAGTGAATCCCTATATACTGATTACATATGTTTGGCAATCATCCAGTGTGTGTGATGGAAACAGGACCAGACCAGCAGTACAGCTTGCCACCATGCTTTGCATCTCTTTTTACGGTCAAATTAACCTTCACACAACCTCCAGAGTATAAAACCATATCTCTTTGTTGTTTGCTTAAATGGGGAAGCTTTTTCTATGTCATCTGACTCCATGGAAGTAATAATTATGCCAGTGATCAGTCTCCAGCCCTCAGGGACTGTCCTGCTCCTGTTTAATACCAGTGTGTTGGCCTACATTCTCCACTAAATCCCATTGTTAATATCATTGAAAATCTAGATTAATGCTGAAATGTGAGAGTGGAGCAAGGTCGATATGGTTATACTGTGAAAAGTATATGTGATATAAGACTAAACCACCAAATGCTTTATGGGATATGGCAGAATCTGAGCTTATTATGGGCTTTGCATTGAGATATTTCATCACTGGACGGCTGGATACTCTAAACGTGTTTTAAAGTGTGTGATGGTGGGGCTGGTGTGACAATCAAACTGCTAATATTGGCACCATCCCCGGGCTTCATCCATCAAACTCTAGTGCAACATGTGTTTTTGTTCTCCATACAATAGGATCATGTTTCCACACCTTTGTCACACCTGGTGTCAAGGGTATGAGGAAATACAACCCCCATACCTCATCAGAACAGGGCACTGATACTCTTGGCTGTCATTATCATTTAAAGGCTGCAGGATTTAAGCTTTCCGCTGCTCAGTGGCCTCGAATTATAGCCTCTGACTATTTCTTTGAATCAAAGCTTTGAGAAGAAGTTGAAACAATATTTACAGTACATTTTGTAAACTGGTGTTTTCAATGTACTTAACAACAATAAAAGTAGTTCTAAGAGTACATATAAATATGCAAAAAAGCAGAAAGGAAGGAAGTATAAGTCTCAAGAAGTGCTGATTTTTCAATGAATAAATTTGAATTTATAACGTGTAAATAAAACACAGCTGGAGGTGACGTCTTCAAACAAGCTTTTCTAATGAGCTGAGGCTTGAAGCTGCATTGACGTCCTTATAGATGATGAAGTGAAAAATACCGTTTATAATGAGCACCGCTCCTAATTTAATTCTTAGCTCCCCAAAGTATTTAAAATGATTCCAAACGACCGTGCTCCCGACACCATAACAAAGTTTTTACAACCCAATGTAAAATGAACATCTTTGTCTTACTGTTGGCCTATGACATGAAATTAATTGTACTTATGTGTATCTGTTACAGCCCGTTATGTTCATAATATTCTCACGATTTGCAAAACATCAATTAGGAGACAACTTTGTTTTAATATCCTGTATTCATTTACAAATAATCAGCATTGCATTTCTTAAGGGAAACAAAAAAGCCCAGTTCTGGTGTGGGAGAACAGGCTATTTTTAGTGCTGTTGTGTTTAGCGATAGAGCAGAATTTCAGTGGCTGTATTTTGCCCCACTTTTTATGCAGAATCACTTGAGAGCTAAAAAATTTAAACAATTGTTCTGATTTGAAACGAGAAAGAGAGGATATCCAGCCATCGGATGCTGTTTGGCATCCGTCACATCAGACTCGAAGAGAGGAGCCAGTGTGTGTGTGTGTGTGTGTGTGTGTGTGTGTGTGTGTGTGTGTGTGTGTGTGTGTGTGTGTGTGTATTATCAAAGAAGGGGATTTGTCAAGAGGTTCAGCTTTTCTAGGTCAGGGCCAATCGTTGGTAGAGGACCGACTCCGTCGCGATAACAATAGAGTCTGAAGTGATCTGACAAAATGATCAGTATTGATTTTTCATTGGGGGAGGGATCATAGAGGGTTTTTCTCTAAGTCTGTGACAGTGTGTGCCTGCATTTAAAGGTTGCGCTAATCTCCCAGTGATTCACACAGCGTTGTTTTTATTGGTGCTCCACTGAGCTCATCGCTTCAGAAACATGTCTATTAAACACAGTCAGCGCTCTCCGCATGCACCTGTCACTCCATCAGCCAACCAGCGAGAGGCTTTCATCATCATTTTATGAGCCTGTAAACAACATGGATGTGAGGCGAGCAGCCACCAGCATGTCACCGGGTTGACTTTTAAAGAGCATTTAAAAGTCAGTTTTGAATTAACAACTACATGGACGACATCACTAAGTGTTGGTTTTAATGAAAAGCTGGTTGGGAATCAGTTTTATGTTAAACTGTTATTTGAGCTGTCTTTTTTTTTTTTTAATTCTACAAATGTAAAGAATACAAATGGGGGTGTGTGGTTAAAAGAACATCAACATGTATTTCAGCTTTTCACGGGCCCCGATCAAAGTTATCATAAGAACACAGTGAAATGGGAACAAAAACAAAAAAGCACCATTATTGATTAATGCAGTGTCACATAGTGCGTCACTTCTGGGCCACTTCATTGGAGTCTACCATGAGCAAAGGAGGGGTACACGTCAAAACCAAACAGAACACAGAAAGACGCACAGTCGCACACACACACACCCACACACACACACACACACACACACACACACACACACACACACACACACACACACACACACACACACACACACACACACATACACACATCAACAAAAAGTGACCAATTAACCTCAAATGCTTATTTTTAACTGGAGGAGTAAAGTTGAGTATCTGGACAAAACCAACAACATGCTCAGTGACAACCTGCAAACTCCCTCTGCCTGCATGTAGATCTGTCATTTTCTGCCCTTATTCTTCTATGAGCAGTGCACAAATGTGGGGTTAGGACCTCAACTTTTTCTCATTTTCTCATATGTGCCCTGGCTTCTTTGTTTGGTTGCTCTCTTGTCTCTGCCCCACTTTGTTTCTCCAAATTAGAAAGCGAACAAAGCCCAAACACCAGCAGGGAAGCTGGGAAATGAAGGGAGGGGAAAGTGTTCGGGGGGGGGGGGGGTTAGAAGGGAAAGGAAAAAGGCCAGACTGCAGACTGATGAATGTGGAGCTTTGGGCTTCCATGATTGGAATGGGGCACAGGAGGATTAGGCATTTAGCAACAAGAAAGAAGAGGAGAGCGCTGAGAGTTGAAGACATGGCGATGGGGGTCAGGCGAGGAGAATCTAACACTGAGAATAGCCAATAGTGTGGGAAAGAAAGATTTAGAGGAGAGAAGGAGCTTTAAGAGGGAACATCACATTAACAGTCAAATTGAAAGAAGGCGGGCCCCGTCAGGCTTAAAACATGGGAGGTGGAGCCACCATTATTGGTGCTTCCGTCCTGTCAGTCACACCGGCGGGAATCAAAACGCTCCCTCCAGCTTCCATGTTTTGTCACCATGGCGGTGGAAGATGTCAACACAGACTAACACAACAAGACAGATGCTGGCTATTGGCATTACGGCCCGATCAGGTGACACAACGCTAAGCCCGAGGTCGTTACGACCAGCGTGACTCCAGCAACACACAAATGAAACTATAGAACGGAGGGGGGGAACCACTTGTCATCAGATAGCACCGACGACCCGGCTCCAAAATACTTTCCTCAGCATATGTGCATATAATCTATCAGTTTACTCGCGGGTGCATTTGATAGTCGTGCATACGTGTTTTGAGTATACAACTGTTTGTGTTCGCCAAAGTACCTCTCAAATTAATTCATCCATGTGTGATTCTGTGGACTGTCAAATAAAGTGGGCCTCCAGCCAGGCTGCAGCTTTCACACTCACACCGGGCTGAACTGACCTGTAGAGCATGCCAGTCTTATGTGCGACTGTATCCTCTTTGCCAAGTCCAAACATTTTCAGGTACCAATTGGTTTCCATCTCTCTGATGAGCGCCGCCTTCTGTCGGCCTGAAACCACCTGCTTCTCGGAGGAGGAACCACGCTTGGCATCGTGGGAGTTGCTGCGGTGGCCTCTCGCCCCACTCAGAGAGGCCACCGACTGCTTTCGGTGCACGTGGGGTGGCTGGTGTCCAACGCTGGATCCCCCTCCGCTGCTCCGGGCAGCTAACATGGCCCCAGAGGGTGCCCTCTCCCCCTCAAGGGCAGAGTTCAGGGATCAAGGTAGGTCCCAGTCAATTTCCCGGTAAATCCAGCTTCAGAAAATGATGCAGGTCTTCTTGTGTCTTCAGGACAGCCGCCTCCCACAACCCTGAACCTCTCTGCCTTGGTTTCCTGGGTTTATGTTTTTTTTTTTTTTTGGTGTCTTTTTTTGTCTTGTGTGCTTGACTTAAGTTCTTTTCTCCTCTTTCTGTGTGACTGTCTGTCTTTCCCTCCGTGCACGGTTCTCTCTGTTCTCTTATAGCCTCATCCAGTCTGAAACAAGATCCTGGTTTCCTTGTCTCGTCACAGCCTGCCCTGGCCTAAAAGGAGGGAGCCAAACATGCCAGGGTGTTGAAAATGCGTGCACGCACACACACACACACACACACACACACACACACACACACACACACACACACACACACACACACACACACACACACACACGAGTCGAAACACTTTCAGGTACACAAAGACACACACACACACTGTAATGCATTTACAAATACACAACCCCATGCACATCAAAAGCACTGTCACTAAAATTCACAAAAAGGTAATTGCATGCAAGGTAAAAAGTAAAGGGAAATTAAGTGTAAACTATTTCAAACACAGCTACTGTATTGAGTATTAACTCACACTCACACACTCACACACACACACACTACATGTAAAGAGGCAGGCCCACATTGTATTTTTATTTTATTTATTTTACTGTCTTTGGTTGTTATAAGTGACGGCTCTATATATACCCACCTGCTGCACCATTTCAGAGTCTCAGACTCGTCACACCATTCTGTGTGTCATAAGACTCCAGGCTAGTGTGGGAGAAATGCACGTTTGCACCTTTGTCAGACATAACGGTGTGGAAACACTGACATTTGGCTGCAATGCATAATACAAAATATGATGACAGACAGACCGTATGTTATATATATATATCAAACAAAAGTAATAAAAGTGTCCGCCGAACAGCACTGCATTTTCCATAGTTTTATCCAACTTAGTGTCATAGGACACACACACACACACACACACACACACACACACACACACACACACACACACACACACACACACACACACAACATTGAAGGAAATCTGAGTATCTGGCTTTTGCATAGAACACATTAGTGCATATATTTGCATGTCACAATTCAGGTTTCACTTGAGTTTTTAGACATCCCTGGTCCATCTTGTAGCCTTCTGTGTTTCAGCCTGCAGCCGACGTGTAAACTAAGCTGAGCGCCACTGTGGGAAGAGTGTGTTACCTGAAGGTGAGCTGAAGGACCCAGGAGATGCACTTGTTCAATCATTGTTTGCAAAGCGGCGAGCGGTTGCATGCTGATGAGATGTTAATTCGTGGTGCTGCAGGAGAGCGGCAGGAAAAAAGTTCAAAGTCAGGCGGGTAAAAGAAAACAAAAAATTGTGACTATGTAGGTAAGGGAGAGCTGGGAAGCAGGATAGAGAGAGGAGTTGGACGTACCTTGGAGTTCATTTATTATGAAAGCTGGCTGGGTACGGCACTGGTTCGCCTGTCCAAACCGAAAGATGAGAGTGAGCGTCTCAAAAAGTTTAGCAAATGATGGAAGGGGTTTCAGATGGAGTTTAGAAAAAAGTGTCCATGTATATATATATAAAGTGCAAAAACACAAACTAGTTACTTTAAACTCAGTCAGTGACTTGCTTTAAAAAAAATAAAAAATAAAAAACTCGAAGGTGAGCACATGTTGAATAGATCAATGACTCTGTGCAGTGTAGTTTGAGGATCCTCCCAATCTAAGCAGACACTCAGAGATTGCAGTCCTCTGAGGTCAAGTGAGTAGATCGGTGATGGAGTGTCAGCCCTGAATTATTCAGCCAAGTAATGAGAGCTTGGTATCTCACTGGACACATCTGAAGGGGCCCAGGGGAGAGGTTAGGGTCAGTGCTGACTGCACAGTGTCAGGGAAAAGAGCGCCAACCTCTGTTTGTGTCTGCTGTCAGCAGCTAATGGTGATGAGACAATTTGCAGTGATTCTCCAGTCTGCTGCCGAGACATCTGACAAGACAATTGCAGTAATGGAGAAATTACCCTGAAAGAGATGTGTTTCCTGAGAGGAGTAATGATACTGTGTGCTGCTGTTTATTCAATATTGTTCAGCATCTTTAGGGAAAGTCTCATGCCATAGAAAAAAAAAGCTGCATAAAGTCAAACCAATTATCTAACAAAGATATTCAGCCTGATTTTAAATAGTCCTCAGAGTTGGAGTAATCCTACAGTGTTCAGGGAGGGTTTGTTTTTTCAAAATATTGAAAACTAAAATCTGTTTCTGCGTGTTTGGTTTTGCCTCTAGAAACAGAAACCAGGTTTGACCTAGATGACCGGAGACGGACCGTAACAAAACAGATATTTTGAGATAGACTTCATGTCCAAACCATCGAGAGATTTGTAGAACAGTGGTAGTATGAATAGTAGTAATCTGAAATATATATCTCGTGTGAAAGGAAGCCATGGCAACAACCCGAGAACCAAACTTATGGGATCTAGTTTCTTGGTGTTTGTGACTCCAGCAGCCACGTTGTGACTCAGCCGCACTCTGATGGATTTTGAAAGACAACCAGGAGAGAAAGTATTGTAGTAATCAAGTGGACTACGAATACTCCCGGAAGCTGTGGGGCGCTCCTACTGCGCATGCGCATCGCTCTTCCCCTTCCTTCTGCTCATGCACTTGTAAACAAACATGGCGGAATGGCCGTAATCGTATGACTCACGGTCCGTATTATAGTTTTATCGTCCATATCAGTAGTTTAATAGTTGAGACTCACCCCTGATAGCATCCGATGCGTCTACACTCCATACGGATGTCGGGTTCTCTCTTCTTCACGACGTTTAGAACATATTTGAGTGGTTTCATTACAAAATCAAGCAACACCGCCCTCCTGTGGCGCGGCATGCTAACTACATCGTTGTCGGCGTGTCCACTGCAGCAGTGTCAACACACTCCTTTTTTTTTAACAGATTTGGTGTTGTCACGTGAAACGTTGTCGTGTAAACGGGATCTAAATCTCGCTGAGTCGTTGGCCCTTTAGCTCTTGCTGTATTCTTCAGGTGCTAACAAGCTGTCTTTATGATTGTCCTGAGACGACTGGTCAGACTCAGGTCAAAGTGTATGACCACACAATAAGTTCTGGCTTCGTCACAAAAGCTCATGGATTGAAAGAGAGGAACTCGATTGATCCCTCGTGGGGAATTTCTTTCTCTGCATTTAACCCATCCTATTGTGGTGGTGGAAGAAATAGTAATAGTAGTTGTAGTAACAGTAATAGTAGAAGGAGTAGTAGTATTAGTTGCTGCAGAAGTTGCAGTCGCAGTAGTAGTAGTAGTGCTAATTGTGGCAAAAAGGCAGTATGCGTGATGCTGCTAGAAGTAGTAGTTGTGATCGTGTGATAATAATTGTAATACAATCAGTGGTGGAACAGAATTGAAGTATTTCACTGTGTCTCAATTTGTACTCTTTGCCAGGGTTGAGAGCAAAGTACAACCTAATTATCAGTATTTGTTAATGATACATCATCTGGGCAGAACTTTTTTCTGAGATCTTTATGTGTTTGTTCAATCATTTGATGTGCCACCTTCACGTACAGATGGTTTTTGTTTGTTTGTTTTTTTACTTCTCCCACCAGGAGTTGAGTTTTAAAGAAGAAATTTAAAATGTCCTAACGGGATCTATGTTTGTTCTTTTTCTGGCCACCAAGAACAAATTACTCTGTTCTTGCAGAATACACATTGACATTTAAGGGATATACTAAAACATGAATCTCTCTCATCCCCACCACGTGCGATGCACCGAGTGTAGATATAAGTGTGTGTATATAGGAGCATTTGTAGTATATTTATACACTGTCCACTGGGGCCTTCACACAGCACTGTCACTGGATGACCCTCTGACCACAAACTCACATCCAGGGAGGTGTGGACGGAGGCAGCGCACACAACTCTTTCTCATACCTTTTGATTTGTCTAATTATCTCAGTCCATTTTGTGTATGTGGTAAATGACTTAATCTTTACCAGCAGTTATTTGACACAAACACTGGTGAGGACTGTGCAGTTGTTTGATGTGTTTTACTACAACACTGGTGGATACAGAGGTGGGCGTGGCCAATGGTAAATGCACAACTTTAAAGAAAATGTGTGACATAAGATTCATTAATTCGTTGTTGTTTTGTTTTTTTTATCTATTCTGAGATAATCAGCTGTAATTAATTAATACGAGGCTGCAATCCAGCCAATTATACTGAAAACGGGCAATAAAAGGCAAAAGAGCAATGGTAAAGTAATAACAAGGGTTATAATTAGTCCGGAGGCGCTTTGCCACCAGGAAATGGGGGATTTATTTCATCGCTTTAATGTTTATCTCACTAACATCCTCTCACAGTGATTAAACCTACTTCACCATCAAACAATTATATGATAAAATCCAAGTAAATCAGAGCTGCACCGTCTCAGGCATTGAGAGTGAAAGTCTCACAAACAGTCTCACCCGAGCAAATTGTGCTTAACTTCCTTAAGAATTTCACACCAAAAGATTTAGTTGTCCTCTGTTGGGATTCATAGAAAGTAGGAGCCTGGTGGGTGGAGCTTTATAGGCCTGGAATTGTCATTGCAGTTACTTTTTTTCCCCCCACATGGTCACAGAGAGAGACAGAGAAGAAGAAGAAGAAGAAGAAGAAGAAGAAGAAGAAGAAGAAGAAGAAGAAGAAGAAGAAGAAGAAGAAGAAGAAGAAGAAGAAGAAGAAGAAGAAGAAGGAGGGAGGAAAGTGGAAAAAGCTGAGCGAAAAACACACACTCACAACCACGCCGACACCAAACTACACAGAGTGAACCTGAGCAGCTGCTTCTTTCATTACAAACTTAAGAGGAGCAAATTGTATCCTGGGCACATTGCGTCGGTTTCCTTTTTCACTCATTAGAGGAAGTTGCATGAAGTAATGCAAGTTCACCCTTGATGATAAACTAGAAGCACGGCAGGCTGAAAGCACCAGTGGGGATGTGCAAACGCTTGGGATTTAATAGCGTGTAAGTAGTGTGAGTATTAAACATTAGAGCACCGTAAAGCTCATCTAGCCTTTCACATAGTGACACACTGAACAAGCGAGGCATGACAAAGGTGCCGAGTTCCGCGTGTCGTGTGTCTTTAGGTTCCCAAAGTGAAAAGAAAAACCCACAGTTACCGCTCACTTGGCATTGCTGCTGTCGGGCTTTTGCTTTATCTTGACAACAGGACTGGATCATCACTGATTTAGGTTTTGTAAAGTTCTGTCCTCCGCTTGTTCGTGCCTAATAGAACACATTTGGAATATGGAAACTGCTTAGTTGATTTTTTATTTTTTTTTTATGTGTATAAATGTTCGATTGAAAAGAAACCGGCAAGGTTATAATTTGTTATTTCAACTAGACACTTGTCACTTTTTAATTTGTTTCCGTTCCAGCTAATTTCACGAACCAATAACCGTTAACAGAAATTGACTCCCGCACGTTGACACTCCACGTCCCTCATGCACATACGGTGTCGCACGTGCACACATCTTGTCTCGATTTAGCACTCGTGTTCCTGCCCGCTCTCACCAGCTGACAATAAATTATAAACACATTCCTTCACTCCTCTGTCACCAGGAGGATTTATCACCGTCAGCCACGACAGCCTTGATTGGACGCAGTTCACGGCTTCCCAGATTCCTGGAAAGTCACGTGCTGGCGAGTGAGGGAACGCACACACACACACAATGACCACACACGCCATACACCGGCTGACTGCTGGGAAAGAGGAGAGGAGCAAGATGATGGGAGGATGATGAGAGAAGCTTGAGGAGAAAAAAAAAGAACATGAAGTATTGCCCCTTCGCTTATTGCAATAAAGAGGTTATCAAAGCTCATCAAGATTTATGAGACAGCAAACACAGTCATACACCTTCATACGGCTCCCTCTGCCTTGTTTCTGTTTAGCTCCTCTCATCTTGTCATCTGTACAACAGGAACACACCCATCACATGTTCTCCTGCATAACGAATTGAACTGAAACTCATAAAAAAAAAAGGTCTGAACAAGGTGCAAAGTTTCAAGGAAACGTCATATTTCTGCATAGAATGCATATTTTTCATAACATCACCATTCACTCTTTGCTCAGTCTGGATCTAATGTCTCTAATCAGGGTAAAAGTTTCAAGAGTCGTCAAAGCCAAGCACCTTCCTCCAGCGCCCTCTGCTGGAGACATGTGCTGCAGCTCTAGTTCTCAGGTAAACTTCACACATTGAGGACAGATTTTACACCAAGGACTAGTTGATCTCATTTCTTTAGTGTGGTGCAGCATGTTAGAATCACAACCTAACACTGGAAGAATACCTACAACCTTAATTTCACTGTGGCCAGTTATGTCTGCTCGCACAAGAGTTCAAGATTTCCTTACATTGAGTTCTGCTGCAAACATGTTGCATGAGTCATCCTAAGCTTCTATACCATGAATTTGATTTTGCCGTCTGAGACTGTGAGACGAAAAGCTAACATTACATTACATTGCAGCTGCTTAAACTACGACATACCAAATATATACATAGAGAGCCGTTTGGTCAATAAGACCACTCATCCTATCCGAGCATGACGACGTTTGGGTTCAGTCCCACAGTCTTAGAACACAAAAATTAATCCTTAAGGAAGAAATATCAGTATTGCAAGTACTGAAACTTATATGTTGGTCTACATATCAATAAATCAAAAATATCGTTTACAGATTGAGCTCTGAATGTGAGTGAATCAGATCGGATATTAATCACAAATCAACTTCAAGCAAAAACGTTGTTTATTGCTTTAACAAGAAGAATGCACATTTGTTTGAATGGGAGTTGCAGCAGTCAGACGTCTGAGGTAAATGTTGCCTTAGTTTTAATTCCACTATCCCAAATAAGCGACAGTAGCTTTGACTGCAAGAGTCTGAACGTGATAAATAAGTTTAAGTATAACTCACAGATAGCAGAGCCAAGCGAAGGCAAAATCACATGAATCCCAAAGAAACTGCTAAAAAATAGAGGTGTTATGCCAATTTTATATCCCTCCCGCTTTTATTTTGTACTGTGGTGCAACATTATTCCGGTAGCATTATTCTAATCATCAATGGAGGTGGAAGCCATGGTGCCATTGACTTCAGTGGCAGCCGTGGCGAGAGAGACCGACGTCCCAGTGGAGGTTCCGTCCCTGGGTTTGGCGCGGGGCCTCATCATCTCCTCCGTGTTGCGTTCGGGTTTGACCAGGAGGACGTAGCACTTGGGCAGGAAGATGCAGGTCAGCAGGCCAAAGCTGGAGGCCAAGATGGCAAAGATCTGGACGGCCACCATGAATTTGCCACGCGTGCTGAGGTACGCCGGGACGAAGGAGATCCACACGATGAAGAAGACCAGCATGCCGAACGTGACACACTTTGCCTCACTGGGAAGTAAAGACAATGGTGATAATTATTTTTCTCCTGTCTGGTGTAGGATATGATATGTTTGTTCCTAATGGTTTGTCAGTTCTTTTCAGTTGAAACATTTGAAGTACCAACCTGAAGTGGTCCTCCAGTTTGCGGGCTATGAAGGCAAAGATAAAGGCCAGCAGAGCCAGCAGGATGTCGTAGGCGAAGATGCAACAGATGAAGACCACAGACCCTTCGTCGCACTCCAGGATGATCTTTATATTTTGGGCAGAGGTGTTCTTGACCGGGTGCGGTGGGAGGATGATGAGCCAAACTGTACAAGCAATAGCCTGGGGATGAAGATGATATCAGCAATAGGAGGAACATTAGAGGCCATGCACATGCTCAATGTAAAGAATGCACAAACCCTTCTCCATGCCTTGAGTGCCAGGTTGCGTTTACCTGTATTAAGGTTGCAACAGTAGCTATTGCCCTCTGGTGGGCACAGGTGAGAACATCAACCTCAGGCTTGGCAAAGGCATTGGCGTCACTCAAGTTGGTCGTGTTGGTCACAATGACATCCGGACTGCCGCTGTTTGCTGCTGCTTCGGCCGCTGCCTTCGCAGCTTTGGCTGCTTCTTTGGCTCTGAGTCGAGCTGCTTTCAGGGCCTGAGCTCTCAGCATCAACACTGCTGCCTTACCTGAAGGAAACACACGTTAGATTAGATTAGATTAGATTAGATTAGATTAGATTAGATACACTACATGCAATATCAAAAATTATACGTACCCAGTCTAATATCTAAATACACAATTTCAGATAATATCCATAGGATAATGTATATATTCAAAAGTATAACTAGAGTATATGGTATATGAAAAAAATAATAATAATAATAATAATGATGATAATAATAATAGTAATATTAAGAAGAAGAAGAAGAAGAAAACATGTATATAGAAATACAATAGGTCACATTAATATCTATGTAAGGTCATCAAGAGTAGTTGATCAATTCTATTTCCTGGTATCCCACCCATTATCGAGGAAAGGCAGAGAGCAAAGCCCAGAGCCAGTGCTACTTGGCTGGTCATGCAGCTCCAGTGCTGCGGCTCTCCGAGGAAGACGATGGAGCAGAGGAAGGTCACCACCAGCGAGGAGAGCAGCGAGAAACTCAACAGAGCATCGTTGGCTTTCACCAGAGGGGTACCGATGTGCATGATGAACACCACCTGGAAAATCAGGATGTGACACACAACGTCTGAGCTGAACCAAGCAAGGGGTCAACTACCTACTATCTGATTGTTTTTGAGTCTCACCCCAACAGCAATGGTGACCAAAGCCCCGAAGGCAGAGATGACGATGAGAGTGATTCCCAGCGGTTCTCCAAAGGCCAAAAACTCGATGATCTTTAGTATGCAAGCATCGTGAGCATCGTTAGACCAGTAGTCTCCGCTGCATAAGATACACTCACGAGCATCTGTCAGGGAAAAGGAGGGGGAGCAACTCAAATATCTTCTGTTATCCGGACACCAGCAACATTTATCAAAGTGAATGTTTTGTTTTTTTTTTTTTTGTTTTGTTTCTTGTAGAACAGTTTGGGGCTTTTCAGACTCTCTTGAAAGGTGTGAAAGTTGAGAACTGACTGGTTGTGTTGCTGATCTCTCCGTCGGCACACGGGATGCAGTCGAAGCAGCAGACGGGCTCTCCCTGCCGAATCCCCTTCCTGGTGCCCGGCTGACAGTTCTCACTGCATACAGACCGAGGCGGCTATCGAACACAAACATGTCTTACACTGAAGTGTGTCCATGAGCTGACCGCCCCGGCTGTAAAAAGCTGTGCGATTAGCTGCTTTCCCAATCAATATGCTACTGACCTCCGACTGATTGTTGTTCCACACAATGGAGTCGTTCATCATGTTCATTCTGTCCTCTGAGGGTGCAGAGCCATTATATCTCCCCACAGTGACATAAGATATCTCCCCGTTACTATTGACCTGCCAGTTAATGATGTCATAGAAGCCCTCCACATCCCCGTTCTCGAAGTAGATCTCCTCCCCTGTGTTTGGCACTTTGAAACGCACATTCTTCAGGTAGTACATGAGCTGAGGGAGACACAAGTGAGGGTTTAAGTGACAGGACTCAGACAAACGGGAGCAGAATCATTGGGATGTCTCTTGCCCGCTTACCTGCCACGGCTCAAAGTTTTTGATGTCAGCACAGCTTTGACCAACAAACGGCCCCTTTCCATCTTCACAGTGCTCCAGGTTGTGCAGGGCGTGAGCCACGGCGTACACGGCTTTGTACACGCTGTGTGTTGACATGTCGTCAATATCATCACAGTCGCTCGAGTCAAAGTCACAGTCCAGGCAGACTAAACATACCGATGGGAGGTTTCATGTACCTAATTTGTTCATATTTTTGAGATAACACCAGGCAATTTAATGTGCTTTACATTCATCATTGAAAACAAAAGCTTAAAGCAAAACAATGAGTAGATAAAAGTAATACAGAAGTTTCGGTCATTAATAGCAGTAGTAGAAATAGAAGAGGAGGACCAGCGGATTGAAGATAAACAGAATGATGTGCTTGTTGGTTTTCAGGTTGGAAGAACTGACCTGTAGGTAATTCGTAACTGGGAGACGTCAGTGTAAGTATTAGTGAGCTGAGCCAGAGACTCCCTCCCACTACACAGCCCATCAGGTATGCCTCTCGCTGCTCTGGATATTGTGCTGTTCACCTCTTTGGCCCTCTGTTTGGCCAGCCTCAATGCTTTGCCGTAGTCCAGTGTGCAGTTAAAAGACTGTGGGACAAACATTGAGGTCACTCTCACACCCTAGTGTTAACGTGTGGAGACAGATCAATTCGTCAAAAGTGATATGATCAGCTTGCTGATACTGCTCACAGTTTCCCAGAATTCTTCGGTGAGAGGATCAGCATAGGGATCCATGTCCAGGAGATGGCGCTGAAGACCAGGAATTTCGGCTCTCTTCACTCCAAAACCCAGCGTACCAGCCAAGACTGAGCTCACCTGAGGGGAAACAGCAGCCATATTGTAAACTGCACGGTTAAGCTGGGAGGTAGACATGCTGTCCCAGCAGGTGTAGAAGTTGACCTCAGTCCACGGAGCACACTCACCCCAGGCTGGTTGATGAGAGCAGAGGTGATCCAGGCCTCGCTGGCGATCCAGGTGCGGTTGGTCACATTGTGGTTTAGCAGCTCACTGATGAAAGGACTCAGGTCCACATCCGAAGAAAAAACCACAATGATCTTGGCTGTGGACTCCACCACGGTTTGGACAATTCGCTGAATGGCCTCTGGGGAACTGACCTTAAGTTTGACCACAGGGAATATAATTAAAAAACGACTTTTCTGTGTGGTGACCGAAGTAACAGTGGACTGGAAGAGTTTGGCGTGAACAGCTTACTTTGGGCAGGACCTCTGAGAAGGAGATGCAGACGCCTGCCTCCTCCACCTGCTCCTTGAAGTCTTTGATGCCGTACTTGCCATAATCGTCATCAGCAGCGATGGTGCCCACCCAGGTCCAGCCAAAGTGTAGCACCATCTTGGCCATCGCTGTAGACTGGTGCTTGTCGTTGGGGATGGTCCTTAAGAAGGTGGGGAACTGGAACTTACTCTCCAGCGCAGAGCACGTTGAAGAATAACTGACCTAAAGATGAGATTATGACCATATTTTTTTGTCCAGTCTTCTAGTCTTTATCTACCTCCATTACAGGGGGGTCAAACTCTTTTTAGTTGAAGGGCTACATAAAGCAAGATTTGATCTTCAGTGGGCTTGACCAGTTAAATGGCAGTATGTTAATTTTTACATAATGACAAATCCTAATGTTAAGTAATTGTGATATCTTGTGTAAACCCTGACAAAGCTGAAAAAATAAATCAACATTGGGCTGTTTTTATTGAGGCCCATCAGTGAAATTTTCACACATAAAATATTTCCCAAATTTGAAACCTCTCATTTTGAAATTTGCTGAATACACAAATTTACAAAAAGACTTGACTTTGCAAATGTAAAAAAAAGATCTGATATTTGAGGTTTTTGCTTGTCATGCTGCATCACTGATGTCTCAGTGCTGCGTTAGATGTGGTCCTGTTACTGTGATCACCAGCAAAATAAATGAAAAACAACTTTTTGCTGATTGGACAGTCTGGTGGGATGATTTGGCTCCCGTGGGCCATGTGTTTGACGCCCCTCCCCTGTGGCATTTATTGCTGGCCTACCTGTGGAAAATGATAAAGACCAAGAATCCTGGCGGTGGCGATGGACAGATCAGAGCCCCCGGCGCCCACCAGGGCAGCCAGCGGGGCCCCGTTGCCACAGCGGTAGTTGGGTACGGCTTCGTCCTGGCCTGTCAGGTAGGTGAGGGTGCCCTCCACAGCCTTGGAGATGGTGAAACAGGAGTCGTAGATGACATAACCCAGGTCGGTGTTGGGCAGCAAGTCTGTCCTCTTGTTGATTTCATCGACGGCAAACAGCATGGTCTGGGTCCAGCGGAAGGTACGGAAGTTAAAACTGTGTGACGACAGATGAGCAGTGATGAGAGAGCACATTGGCATAGCAAATCCGTACAAAAATAACACAGTGCAATAAAAAAATTAAATAAAATGAAGAATGTATGACACAAATTCAGTCCGTGCACAATACAGAAATACCTCAATCAAATATATTCAATTACTGTTTCAGTCTTTGAGTCTTATTACCGAAATAATCAATTAACAGAACTGCTGATTATTATGTAAAAGGCCTGTCTGTGCCTTAATGTTGCTTATTTAAACTAATTGGCCCCTGAGGAGCTGTGCTGCTTTGTCTTCTATTGTGTCCTAAAGTCATGACTTTACGAGAGAATAGAAGCACATTATGTGGATGAATCTTGTAAAGCAGTTCATCAAGTAACGATATAATTTATAAAGATCTAAAATGTTAAATGAGACACTTTAGTTCCTGTCTTTGTTTATCATATCTCTATATTTTATGTCTATAACAAAGTCAGCTCTAATAGTCTGAATTAGCAGCATATCATTGAAAATAAAATTGAATAACATCAATAAAATGGACACGCTGAACCCATTCTAAGGAGGCTTGACTCACCCCTCACACCCCGAGGAGACAGGCACCCTTGAGGTGTTCCCATCACTGGAAGCAATGCGCTTGTGGACAGGAAACATGCCCCCGACGACGACCTTCTTCTTCTCTACGTCCTTGTAGCCGCTCAGGTTGAACTTGGCCTTCAGCTTGCAGGTGGACTCGGCCGAGAGAGACCTGCAAACGTGGAAAAAGACACACAATCCAAGCAAGAGCCGTCTGATTTCCATGCTTCGGGAGACGCGGGACGGCGCTGGCTCGAGAGCTCAGTGGAACAGCAAGAGAAGAGTCACCGTGTGACAGGTGTCTCACCTGCTCTCAGGGGAGAGCCGCCGCACCAGGCGCCATCAGAGCTGCTTCAACAACACTCACTTCTTCATTGAAACAGCGACTTCTGGCTTTACTCATTATGAAATACTGTGTGGTTTCATTGTGCCTCACTGATTCAGTATTTTTATGAACGTGAAACTCAAACATTTCAGTCTTAAAAACAAGACTGTCAAAACTCCAATAAGTTCAGGGGCCAGATATCACATATTAACCTGCAAATCTTCCCTTTTTTGGTGCAAATACAGAACTTCTGCATTCTGGAAAAGTACATATTTGTATTTGTGTAAAATGGACATGTATAGAAAGTTAAGTATTATCATGAAATTAGGATATTATCGACTTGTTGAAAACAATAAAAACATATAAAAAGTTGTTCAGCTTTATTTGATTTAACCACTTGTTAAACTGACTGAAGTGGGCAGAGCAGCACGTCGGACATGCTGGAAAAGTGTAAAAAGAATAAGAGGAGCACATTTCAAAAGGCTGAAAATTGTACTGAACTGTGTTTGTGTTTGCCCATCTATAAATAAAATAAAATACCAATAGGTTTGACGAGGACACAAAAGGAACTTCATATTGAGATTGACCCATCAAACACTGTCTTCACAAAACCAGCACAACTTCACAAAAATAAATGCAATTTAGACATCATGCTATTTTTCATGATGCCTCCAAGCGTAACATTTTTTTTTTTTTGCCGTAACTAAAAATGCAACTTGAATTGCATTTGACCTCCCCGACGAGGTAAAATATCTGAAATAGCTGGTTGCTGTGTTTCTTGGCACACCACTGCGGCGTGCATACCTCATGGAAGGACTTTCATCTTAGTAACACCTCTTGATCATCAGAATGGATTTCTGTTATTGAAAATCCATCCGCCTATCCATAAATCTTCTATATGGTTTTATCCTGTTCGGGGTTTGCGGGAGCCTTATTGAAAATCCTGAGACGTTATCTCCTTTGTCTTCTTTGAACATCCAGTAGATTGTATTGGACAATCTAAGCTGGGGTGAACCCAGAAACCTTGTTTGACACGTCTGCTTTTGAGAAATATAGTCTGTCTATGATTAACAACTTTTAGCATATCGGGGGAAACCCCTTATTTGTGTGATATGGCTGTTTGTTTGTTTTTAACACCAATTTCTCCTCTTTTTTTCTCCCTGCCTGTAGTAGATATTTGATTTTTACAATTGAGACAACTATGTTGACATTCAGAGAACATGAGGAGCTATTTATAGTAAACTAACAACTTTTCATAGCATATTTATGTAATTCCTCCTCTCTGACCCCTGGGTTATGCATAAACTGATTTATTGGGGGGGCTTTTTCCCACTGTTGCTCACTTTTCCTCTATCTTTTCATGAGGTTTGATAAACCTTTATTAGTCCCACAAGTAAGAAGCTTTGGTAAATATCTTCAAGTAGTGGGAACAGAAAACTCGTGAGCTATAAAAAAAAAAAAAATTATTTTGGATTTCTATGTGCAACTCCCTAATGAAACGAAAATAACAAAAAAAAAAAACTCAGGGAAATGTGAGTTTGTTTCGTTCCTCGGTCCTCCTCGTACTGTAAATAGTTGGTTTATGAGCTGGTACTGGAGTCAAACTGCCACAGGCCAGCAGTTAATTGGCAGCTGCGTGTGGTAACTTGTGCCCTCTTCTTGTAATGTCACTGCACGGCGACTGTTTCTAAATGGTGCCTGGTCCCCCGAGTGTGGCTCTGCGGTGTGTTGATGGATGACTGAACTTGTCTGCTCTTGTCTCCCAGCCTGAGGGGAGCGGAACACACCTGAACCCGCGGGACACAGAGGGGACGCTGGCTGGGTAACAAGGCCCGACTGCACGCAAATAGTCTTTGTAATAACATCACATTGTACCACTAACTGAAAAAAGATAGAGCAATTTAAAGCACTGAGATATTTAAAGGGGGATTTCTTAAATAGCTTGGATCAATTTACAAGATTTAAATTTGGACCATTAATAGAACTGTGTTTGCATCACTGATTTTTCTATACAGATGGCTGTGTTCTCAGAGTGTCAAGCAATATGTTACTGACACAAAGGCTCACTTTAAAGGTCAGGTCTCAGTTTGTAAGAGGGAGACACTTTAATTTGTCCAAATGGCTTAAATTTCAGGGCAATTTGCCATCCTTCTTAACTTCACTTAAGAGCAACGCTAGTGAGAATTAAGTAATGCACTCACGTGCATTAAGGCAGTCGTGTGTTACTATTCCCCCGCTGTTACTTGATACTAAGAGCTTCATTGCTTTATAAATACTCTCTTCTTGCTTGAACTGCACCAAAAGTAATAGTGACTCACTCCACCATCTTGTGGCAGAAGGTGGTAATGAAAGTACAAAAAAGGCTGTTGCCAGCTGGTTTGCTGAGAAACTTTGGAGTTTCTTACCTTCAGATAATTGTTTTTTTTCATTTACTAAAAACAGATTTCTCTAAGACCAAACTTAGGAAAGGCATTGAACACCAGTTGCTCCCAAAAACACCTCACGTGGCAGCACTCGCCTTTTCAGTGTGAATGTGACTGATCATGTAAAGCCATGTGAGACCGCAGCAGCAGGATAACTGTAGTAGTCTGTGGACTATTTGTTATTTAACTACATCTTTTTACATTTCTACAAGTATGTCAAAAGTTCTTTCCTGCTACTTTTGCTGTTCTGACAGTCACCAAAAACTTCAGTATGTGACATTTTTCTCAAACTTTTTAAATAAAGTTCCAGACAAACATTTGTCATGCCATACACTTGATATGGCTGCTGTGCTGTAGGGGTGGTTTCTCGCCCCAGCTCATCCAGAACTGTAAATCTAGTCTGCCCTCAGTCCAACAAGAAAAATGGCTGATTGAATAGTGAACACAACGGAGACTGGAGCTCTTCATACTCAAAAATTTTAATAAAATATGCCAAAACTCTGAACTTCAAAAGACCTGAACTGAAAACAAACTATTATGACTCACTACTGCCACCCAGTGCACAAAAGTGGCTTTGATATTGTACCAACAGCATGTTTACAAAAAAACAACTATATATATTGTTGAGTTTCTATAATGTGCAATGTATTTAGTCATTTACAATGATGGGGTGATTTAAGCTTAACTAAAGTAAATAGGAAGGGGTATTTCTTTACAAATTGCCTTTCACCTGTTGACACATGATAAACAGTAGACAGATAGTTCACAACAGAAGTGAGAAGTTTCAACATTGAGATCTTTATTAAAGCTCAGTTTTCCATTGTACAAATGTCAGAGTTGAAACTGCATGCAGTGGCTTGGTTTGAGGCACATTACTAAGGAAAATGAGCGTTGTTGACCCAAAAGATTTAACAAAAAGAAAATAATCCGACATAAAATTGCATAACTTAATCTTTATCGATAGTTCAAATAAATCCAACCCAAAAAACAAAAGTCAATTAATAGCCGTTTTGTATGGAGATGAAGGGAACACAAAACAGCAGTGTATAAAAGGTAGAACAGAGGGAGAAACACTGAGAGCTGTCAAGACGAGTTGAAAACCTTTCGGTTTGCTTTAGGAGTATGTTGCCACTACAGGTTAGGGATACAACAAAGGGGCAAACTTAAAAAAAAAATAAAATAAAAAATAAAATTATGGCTGCATGAAAACCACCACATCCGAGTGAAATGACTAACGGGGTGGGACAAACTTTTCTTTCTTTCTTTCTTTTTTTTTTTTTTTTTTAAACTCAGTTAAACCTGAGCGTTGTATTCACTGAGGTCTAAACGACTGGAGCATGATGTGCTGAGGGGTTTCTGACCGAACAGAACAGAAACAAAACGACGCAGAAATGCTTTCATAAGACAAAGTGATCCCGGAGATGACGGTACGTTTAACTTCACCTTTTGACACGACAGAGTGACTCGTTTGGGAGGGTGACGTTTCCACTGGATGCAGGATTCATGATGACAACAAAGCACTGAGGCTTCACCAGTGGAACAAAAAAAAAAAAAAAAAAAAAAAAAAAAAAAAAAGTGCAAAAATGTGCCCTTGTGCGCACACACACCAAAAAAGTAAAGAGCAGCCAAACAATGAGGTGACAACAGCAATTGAAATGTGGTTATAAACTCTTACTGTACTTATAATTTTGTTATTACTCCTCCTACCATGTTATTCTTCATAAAAAGCATACATATTGCAGCATGAGGAGAAACAGTGTTAGGTTCTCCTTTCTGGAAACGTCAGAGTCCAGGTCAGATCCCCCCCCACCCGCCCCCCCTCCTCCCCCAAAATAAAGAACAAACAAACAAAACAGGCACATACAAAGTTACCCATCATATTGGCCTCCTCCACAGCTGCACACAAGTCGTTACACCGAAGTAACCCGCGGTGCGACTGCGGTCGGTGACTCAACCAGTCACCCGCGCGTTCCAACAAATGCAGCCGAGGAAGATCGTCATGACATTTTTCTACTTTTGGCAAAACGGAAAGCTTAAAAAGTGTTGATTGGTCACATGGGCCGTCTGTCTGGACGACCTACGTCATAGCACAGCATACAGGCAGAAGTGAAAATGAGGAAAGGATAGTCTGAGGCTGAGAACATTCTGACCTACGACAGTGGAACAAAAACATGTGACAAAAAGAACTAAAGATATCCAAACCCCTCTTTCCTGCTTATGTTTCTTTTCATGACACAACTGTTTGCTTGTTTTCATTTCTTTTTTCTTTTATTTTTAACTTGTCCTATAATGCATCCTGAGGCACAACATCAAGTCCACTTACTGAACTTTCACAGCTTCTCGCCGCTTCTTCAGTGGCTGACCTCACCATAAGAAGTGGCAATTCAACTTTTCAACGGAGCGAGGAAATACATCGTTGTACATTAATCAAAAACGACAATATAATATCAATACCCAACATTAATAGCTCCCTACCGCCAAACATATTAAGACCAGGGAAGAGTGGGCGGGGAGAGCAGAGCAGTGGCGCCTTTGCGTGTGCGCTCGTCACAGTACGGTCTGCCGTCCATGGGAATGTTGACGAGAGGAGGAGGTGGGGGGGACGGGACAGAGGAGGGACAAGGGAGGGAGGGACAGAGGAAGAGAGGCGTTTATCGGCCCCCTCTGATATCAGTTGAGAGTGTTTGTGCATCGTGTGTGTGTGTGTGTGTGTGTGTGTGTGTGTGTGTGTGTGTGTGTGTGTGTGTGTGTGTGTGTGTCCCGTACGGGCGTGAAGGAGTCGTGGTGTGTTTTACTCCCACTCTGTGGTGCCGGGTGGTTTGGAGGTCAGATCATACATGACTCTGGAGATGCCGGGGATTTTCTTGATCTCATTCACCATCTTCAGCACCACCTGATGAAACAGAAAGCAAGACAGGAATTCAGAAACACTGAGCTTGAGAGAAAAGAGTGATTTCTTTTTCTTCTTAATTCTAGTTCGCCTCTTATGGTAATTTGTTTTTCTGCTCCTTACAAGTGCATCTCTAAAATAAATAAATCACTTTTCCAATAATTCAGTTCCAACTGTGAAACATCCATGTAGGTTAGAGTTATTACACGTAAGCAAAATAATTATCCTTCTTTATTAATTTAGCTTTTAAGGACTTTGCTCAGGGACACAGTGCTGACCTTCCAGTCACTATCTCACATGCTGCCGGTTGCAGGTTTTTCTGAGACTGTTGACTATATTGCTGTGACAATTTCACTTTGTGGGACTAATGAAGGGTTTTATATTATCTTATCAACCTCTAGGCCACCACAGTCCTCCTTTAATCCACATAGATAAAAAAAAAGTGTAATGCTTGAAACTCTATTTCATGTTGAGAGTGTAGAAATTAATGGAAAAACAATTATCTGTTCAATAAGTCAGTCAGTAAGTAAATAGTAATCCATTTTAGACACATCTGTGAGTCAGGTTAGAATGTTCAGAACAGATTTGTAGGAGATGTAACTCACAGCTTTTCTTTTAATATATGGTTAACTGTGCTCAATACAGCAAAACCAGGAAAGTCAGTGAGGTTAAATTACAACCACGTGATGTCAGCAAAATCTAACTATAAAAGTTACACTAATCCATTGAAAACACCCTTGGGTAGATAATCTGTAATCCCTCAGCTTGTGAGTTTCAAAAGGAAATCCCACTAGTTCGAGGAAAACACTACGACCAAGATGAGAGGTTGAATCGGGCTTTACCTCCTCGGGGATATGATTGCCCGGCATGGCGGGGATGCCGGTCATGAAGTCGCTGGTGATAAATGTTCGGACCACCACGGAGCGCCGGCAGGACGGCTGCTTCTGCAGCGGGTCACGGTCAAAGTGCAGGGGGGTGAGGATGACCGGCATCTGGCTGATCTTACCGGAATAGCCTGAAGAGAGAAGAACAAAAGGCTCGTTCAACAATATGCCCGAATGATAAAATGCCTTTCCACAATGTGGATATTAAAAACCCATTAGGATCCAGCCTTTATAGAAAAAAGATTCTTGAAGTACCACACCTCATTAGAGGCACAATAAACAAGAGATACATTGCTGTGTGAAGCACATTCATTTCACTACAAAACAAAACAAAAACAAAAACAAAAAAACTCAGATGTCTTCTATAATTTACCTTTTATATTCGTTTAACAAATCCGCACTTACTGTGTGCTTAGTAAACTTTTACTTTGTTCAGTCAAATTCCTGGGATTTTTATTTGTTGAAAAGTCAAGAGAATAATTAAAATTATTGCTTTAATTAATAGAATTTCTGAAACATTTTCAATTGTATTCCCAAAAATCCACAGGACTCAACCTGAAATCTCTCAGACACACACACACACACACACACACACACACACACACACACACACACACACACACACACACACACACACACACACACACACACACACACACACACACACACACACACACACACACACACACACACACACACACACACACACACACACACACACACACACACACACACACACTTACCAGACTCTCTAAGAATAGAGTGAGCTACAAAGTCAGCCTGTCTGAGCGTGCTCAGAACGCCTGTGGTCAGGAAAGTTGGGGTAATGTCTGTCGGCGGCTCCTTCACGTGGGACCCGAACACGTACACAACTCTGGCGGGGAAAATAAGGAGAGGCATGAAGGAAGGAGTTGTTCAGGTGATTTCTGCTCGGACAGGACGGATGATGAGGAAACCTGCACAGAAAGATTTACGCGTTACCTGTTGATGCTATGGCACATGCGAGGGATGAGTCGGGCCAGAAACATGAGCGATTCCCAGTGTGGAGATTCTTTACTTGTGACGCCGCAGACATAGCTGTAGGACCGGCAGTCACCCTGAGGCACAACGTCAGAGTTTGGGGATTGAATGTTTGCAGAGATACAAAAGAAAAGAAAACAATAACCAAAAAAAAAAGCTCTAACAACGGGCAAGAGTGCAGTCACCATGGTGTTTATGTCCAATAAACAGTGAATTTTACAACTTTAACATAAAATGTGTCTATTTTTAGCAAGAAAAAAAAAAAAGCTGCCTGTTTGTCTGCGGTCTCCAGCCAACCCTCGACTTGAGGTTTCAGGCAAATTTTAACTGACTGGTTTTAAACAGGAAGTAGTCGGACACACCTACACAAAGACACACTGACTGCAGAGCTTGGCAACAGGAAAGACTCGTGACCGCTCGTTTCTCTGAGCAACACTGGAGACCAGTTTTAACTATACACAGTGGTATATGTATATATATATATATATTTTTTTTTTTTAACTATCTCTAGAGACCACACCCTGCCTCAGATTCAGAGAATAAAATCTGAAAGTGACAATTTGAGAAGCCTTGTGTGGGAGCACTTTGTGGCTGACAACTAAATTATAGTTATAACAACACGAGCCAAACAGCTGGTGACACACGTTGTCTCACTGCCTCCGAGGAGACTTCAATGCTCCACAGCCGAGATGCTCTCACAAAGCAGAAACACGAGAAACAGATTAACCCCTAAAACTTGATCGCAGGGCCTAAAAGAAGCAACTATGCTCAACATTTAAAATATTCTGAAAATCTTTTCGTTCCCCTCAACAGATTCAGTTGAATATATACTGAAAAAAAACAAAAAAACTACAGAGTAGTTCTGATTTGTTCTGTTCGGCTGTTCAATCGGGGGTCTTACCTGGACGCCGACAGTTTTAATGGGCAGCAGGAAGGCATTGAGTGAATGAAGGCTGGTGATCTGCATGAGCTTCTCCTCCTCCTCATCTGATATGCACGACTTGACTCTCTGCAGCAAGGCATGGGGCTGGAGATCAGAGGAACAGAGGCGGCTTGTGAACGGGAAGTCGATGCAACGCGACTAATTGACCATTTTAAGAGTGCTTGTAATTTACAACTTGTTTTAGTACACCACCCCGGATTTGTCTTAAAACTAATTCCTACAAACAAATCAAAAAAGCACCTTATTAACGACCAGCTTTGTCATGAATCCCAAAAAAACACCTCAACCCTCTTTAGGCAGCTGTTTTGCAAAACCTGCTTTGTGAATTCTGTGGACAATATTTTAACCATCACATTGTCATGGTGATGATGTGAAGAAGCAACAAAACACTCAAACACATAAATATCTTCACTAGTTGGTGTAATGAGACCAAGCAGCCAGCAGAGGCTGTACATGAATACTGTCATGACCAAAGCAGATAGAATGAAAATCCACTCATGTCTTCTTATTGAGTGTGTGGACAGAATTTACATTGTATTGCTTCTTTCTGGACTCTTCACTGCGAGATGTTGTGACTTTCATTGTGATTTCACGACAGAGAATCGAATTTAGGATTGAAACACAATTTCAACAGATTATTGCACAGTTTCTGTTTCTATGATGAAACTGATGTCAGTGAAGCTTCAAATTGCTTTACGCCTGATTCTTCTAGAAAGTACAGAAAGCTCAACACGGCAAATTACATTCACAGAACTGAAAATACATAAGCGCACACTACCGCTAATGCTTGTTGTGAAAGTGTTCAGTGTTTAAAGTAATGCGATTACAATTTGTTGTCAGTTTAAACCTATTGTTCTATAAATGGGCGTGTCTATAAGTACATATGTTGAGTAGAGATCCAAACTTTGCACAAAGAAGTTGAGAAATATCAAATATATTTGCTTGTTGTCACTGAGCACAATGGAAAACTAAAAAAATGGTTAAAATGATGAGTGCTTTTACAATAACTTCACTATAAACAGATGACAGGTATCAAACTGACCTTTTTGACACTTGCAGAAAAGTCTGTAACAATTTTGAGGATGTTGTTCGTTTCAGCAAAATCCTTACAGATGTAAGGTTCCTCTGCACAAATCACTCTGATGGACAGCCCGGGACCTACAGAAACACAGAACGTTAGGAAGCCGTGTGATTGAACGACACCGAGCTCAGGGATGGAACGAGACGCGTGAGAAGAGATCAGAAGCCAGCATCATGAGTCGGCAGCGTCACATTTGTTCTCACAGAAGTGTTCACATCCACATGTGTTCATGTACTTACCGGGGAAAGGATGTCGACAGACAATGTCCTCTGGCAGGCCCAGCTCCCTCCCCAGCGCTCTGACCTCATCTTTATGGAAATCCTTCAGTGGTTCGATTACTTTTCCCTGCAGGATTACAAAGCAGTGGAATCAGCACTGTAACAGTGAAGAGTGGGGGAGTGTGAGACATGCTTAGGTGCTGCATGGCTCTGCAGATATATCAAACTGCTGAGGAAAAAAAAAAAAAAAAACACCACTTAATTTATCAGCTCAAACACAGCTAATGAAATGAAACATTGTATGAGACGCTGCATGGATGCAGGGGTCAAATGGAAGACGTCGATTTGAAGACATAAACACACAGACAGAATAATGTGTACAGTAATTACCTTGATACCAAAGGAAATTCAACTATCACCCATTTCCAAAATTCTAAACTCTGCAGCTCATTTACATTTGCCAATACATCAGAAACACGGTCCGCGTGGGCACGTGCGCTTTACCTCGTCTCTGAGTTTGCGGATGAGCTCGGTGTCGTTGTGGTGTGTTTTGATGACCTCTGCTTTGCCGCTGGCAAGATGAGAGGCGCTCTCGATGAGATCAGGCCTCAAAGTTCCCTGAGCCAGGAAAACCTCCTCTGGCTTCAGATTCATCTCTCCAATCACTTCATTTGCCACCTGTGAAGCAACAACAAATCGGATGAAATTAAAATGCGACTGGCTGATGAGAGGAACCCTGTTCAACAGTCTGTGCGTAAAAATGTTAATAGGTTTAAGAAAGAATGACATAACACACAATAACGAGCTTTGTATGCAAGAAATCCTTTAAAACCGATACTCACCTTGACAAATGTGTCTCCAATAATTTTTCGCTTCTCCTCTGGGTTGGTGGTCATATTCAGGGTCTTGCTAATGCGTTTCCGTGGCGTCCTGTCCTCCTCAGAGATGGGAAGGGTTGTTGTCCCATTATAGAAGGTGTGTGCTGCATTTACCACTGGAGGAGGCGGATTCATAACAAACAAAAGGTATAGCAGCAGGTCTCAACACATTCACTGAGAAAATTTGTCGCTTGGCTTCAAAAATGTCAAATGCACTTTGAACTATAATATAAAGCACTGTGTGTTTAGATATATTTATCATTATATATTTATCACAGCGAGTAAAAAGACCACCAGGACTCACCTTTGAGTTTGATGCCCAGCTTAGTGAGAGCCTCCTCCACACTCTGACTCTCTCGCTTCCTCATGAAGCCGTTGTCGATGTGAACGGCTATGACCTGATCCTGGTTCAGTGCTTTGTTGAGGAGAGCTGTGCACACTGTGGAATCCACTCCACCGCTCAGTAGCACCTGAGGAGAGCACCACAACCACTGTGTTCAGAGGCAAAGAGGAAATCTAATGGATGAGAAGCCAACCCGACATGTGGCGGCACTTCATCAGTTTTAACATCTAATTAAGCCGAATAATTTCTACTTATTTCATCTTCTCAAATGTTTTTGGTTTTTTTTTTTTAGTCCTGCACAACACTTGAAATTTAATTTCTTGGCAGACACAACCTTGAGTTTCAGAACGAGAAGAGTCTGGAGACTGCTTTAGATTTAATTAGCCGATTATCAATACAAGTAATACTCCAAAATGTCATGAACACACTACTCGGAGTACAGTAGCAAGTTGTGACAGACGTGTGGAACAGACAGTACTTGAAAAATAAGAAACAATGGAAATTGTGTGCTTAGAGAACATTTTCTACACTGGCTAATCTACTTCACACTCCCCTGAGATGAGGCCCAGTTTGAAAGCGCTCAGGGAGTCGACTACCTCTTTTCAGATGGAACACGATTTAATTTCAGAGATTAATTGGTTCTACTCAACTCCCCCCCCCATTGTTACTGTCACCACACTTCAAACTCGGCATGCCAGCTTTAGCCTTTTAGTCACATTATCTCCCAAAGTAAGATCAAACATGATATTTTCTTTAAGTCATTCCCCTTCCCTGGAAAATGGTTTGGATGAGAACACTCACGTCCACAAAACTTTACAGCCGTTTTCACTCACCAACACTTTCGATTTGTCGACTTTCTCTCTGATCTCTGTGATGCAGTCCTGTTGGCGGTTCTGCACGGTGAAGTTATTTGTGCATCCCGCGATCTCAAACAGGAAGTTGCGCAGCATCTCCATGCCTCGCTCCGTCAGGTCGACCTCGGGGTGAAACTGTGTCCCGTACAGCTTCTTCTGTTCGTTAGCGATCCCTGAACAGGAACGCACAGTCCGTTTTACCCTCTTGATAAGGTCTTAACCGACAAGTCACGCGTTTATACACAGAGTGAAGCTATAAAAACGCAGATGACTTAAAAAAAATCAAATAAAATGTATAATGACAGTATTCAATCAGCTCACCGGCGATGATGTTCCCTGATTGGGCCACCACTTTAAAGCCATCTGCCACTTTATCCACACTGTCCCCATGGGTAAGCAAGACCAGTTCCTCCTTCTGAAGGCCTCTGACAAGACAAACCGAGACGTCAGATAAAGATATGTGGTGCTCATTTATATACAAGATAGTTTTATATTCACACAAGCTCTTTCCTGTCCAGGCAGACTTTGATAAAAGACCACAACTCTTCGTTTGTGGCTGGAGAGCAGTACTTTTGTAAAAAAGAAAACCAGAAACATGCGAGTGCTGGAATGCTCCTATAGTTTATCAGGTAAATGCTTTACAGGGACAAACCGGCCCAGTCATTTTCTACACATCAGTCCTCACTGGCTGAGGACAGAGTGCTGCAGGAGTCTCAGGCACAAGTAATTTCGCCGAAGTGAAATTTTCGGGTTTGACAGGAGCACAATGACGCAGGCTGTCTGACAAAAAATTCATAGCTGCTGGATTTCTTGCAGATTTACATCAACAAAATAAGTGCTGCCTGACCAGCGTTTAAGGTGTCAGATGTGACCCGAATAACTCGCCTAAAAAGACACAATATATGTGTTCGCTCGTAAAACTTTGGCTCTCAGCGGAAAGTACAGAGATAATCATAACTACTGACACTCAAATGTGTTTAAAAACAACTATCAACTTATCGAATGTGATTTGTGAGATGACAACAGCGCAACAAATCTTTTTTAAGATACATCCCTGAAAACATGGCAAGTCAAAAATAATAAGAGCGAAACGAGGTCCTTCAGTGTTTCACTGTGTCGATTCACTACCCGATCCAAGTTTGAGGGCTGGTACGTGATCAATAACAATTTGCAAACATCTACAGTTCAAACTACAAGAACATCAGGAGGAGTAATGACGACCAATTCCTCAATTGTTAGCTGTTGTTCATTTCTACATTTACTCTTGCAAAGAGTGTCAATACCCAAAGTCTGGATATAAAAACTAGTTCAACTACAGTGCATAACTCGTGCAAACATGCATATAAGACACACGGGACTTTGTGATGTTCACAGGTGGAGTTGCAGATACCTGAAAAGAGAACAAGTGTTGTCCAGTCCAATACTGAAAACTCCATCCTCCCTCACACTCTTTTTGTGTACTGTGCCTCCAAAGACTTTATTCATCATCTGTAAACACACAAACGCATCACAGTTATTATTTGTACACAGGGCTCATTATAGCGAGATTAAGGTGCAGTTACAACTGTCTGCAGTTGACAGAAATGTGCTCCAGAGGGTGTTGGAAAGTGGCAAGGAAAACTGAGTGAATTTGACTCTCATCTTCTTTGCTGGTGTCAAAGTGCCCTTGAAAAGGGTTGTCAAGTCCCAGCTGGCATAACAGAGCTGAACAGCAGCTTGGAGTAATAGTAATGTGTTACTGCGACTGTCTAATGCAAATGCCTCTTTGAACAAAAGCTTTGCAAGTCTCTTCCATAGATAATTCCAGAAATCACTAAAGTACAGTTGTTGTTTTTTTAACTATGAAAAGAAAGAGATTAGTTTTGACAAAGATTTGCTATAATTATGAGCAGATACCTGCATGCCATAGCAAATCCCAAGCACAGGCTTTCCTATGGTGAATATGGCAGGGTCAAACCAGGGGGCATCTTCTGCATACACAGAGGCCGGACCTCCTGAAATAATGATTGCCCTGAGAAGGAAAAGAGAAGGAAAATGATTAAGTTAAACTGAATTATAGAGCACTTGCATCAGTTTAACACTAGCAGAATATTGGATGACACATATATATATATATATAAATAAACAAGTTGGTAGGGATAAAACAAAACATCATTGTGTGTGTAGTCCATTCTCACCTGTAGCCCTGTTCTCTGATAGCAAAGGCCGGGGTTTCCAGTGGGAGGATCTCCGAGCGTACACAGAGCTCCCGCACTCGTCTGTCAATCACCTTCCCGTACTGGGCTCCTGCGTCCAGGATGGCCACCGCCCCCTCACATGACCCATTCTGCTCTGCGCTGCTGATCTCCAGCTGTGGACCAACATTCATACGATATTCACTGTACTATTCCAAGTGTCTAGAGTTCTTTAGTGGTTTTAGCAAGAGGAGACATAAGGTAATGATTTTGTTGTAGACCTCACTTCGTCCCACTTCTGATCCTCCCATGGAAAATTCAACTCAATAAGCCCAAACATAATTATGAACATGTGAGCGGCAAACACAGACAGCAAGCCAATCTTGTGAAACGTGATGGAGCCAATAACCCATCCGCAAAATCACATGAAACCCACAAGTTACCACCGGTTATTAGCATTGTTAGGTGTCACGCACTACAGAGCAGTGCGCAGAGTAAAACTCATCTGCTTGCATTAGTGGCAAAGTAGCCTTGAAAAGAAATGTAGAGCCACATGTTCTCAATGGAAAGAAGGCACTCAAAGCCAGAGTCTCACTTAAATGTTTCATAGTACCACAACCATGTGGCCAAGGCTGACTTAAATGATCCATATAAATATCTAACTGAGAACTTTTGTGCAACACATCCCCAGAAAAATGCACGTTATAATAAGAGCAATGAAATTGTATTGCAGCATAGTTTGATCTGAAAATGTGTATATATTGGACATTTAACAAAAAGTGAGTGAGTTACACAGTGCTCATTGTGCACCAATCAACAATTTCTTGCATGACAAGCAGAAAATTGTAGAAATTATTTTTCAACTGTGGTTAGTTGTAGCATTACTTTAAATGTATTTTAGACAACATTATGGTAGGCAGCTCCCACTGCGTATTGACTTGGGGTTATCAACACCACAATATATGTAATATCTGCATTTTCCACATGCTGAGAGTGGATAAACAAGGGCGGAAAGAAGAGAAACATGACACCACGTGGTTGGTGATAACACTTCCTAAAACTGGTGTCATTACGCATGCCTCCAGCTCTGATCTCTCTGTGCTCCGGTTCAAACAAACAAAAAACAAAAAAACTGACAGCACCGTGAGCTTTTAACAGTACCAGCGGGCGGAAAACACGGAACACTCCGTGCAGAGCAAACTTTAACCACATCAGCTGATAAGACGCGACAGCGGCGGCTCGTCACACCGGTCACCTCGAGTTGGAGCTCGATCTCGCTGGCTCGGTGACGACGTTAGCAAACTGTCAGTTCGGACGTTGTGTTAGCTCAAAGTGCGTGACAGCGGCGCTGGGAAACACCTCCGCCTGCCACAGTCGCGGAAAACGCAGCAGTTCTCTTTAGTGCGTGTCGGTGTTTCCGCGCTGCTATTACACATTCTGTCAGTGCGGCTAAAGGCAGCTAACGCGCTTAGCTCCGGCGCGAGCTCGGAATAAACAGTGGGTAGCGGCGTTAGCCTGTTAGCATCGAGCTAGTTTAGCGGAGGTATGCTAAAAACCCACGCGGTGGCGAGAGCCCGGGGATCCGGGGGAGGACGCTCCTCCAGAAGGGGGGGGGTACAAATCGCAGGGAGAAATGGGGAGGGAAATGTATCAAACACGACTGATATATGACGTCCGGCTGGCCAGCGGCTAACAGCAACATGTTACTGTAACACTGCAACAGGCAACACGCAGCAGCGGACTGAGCGGTGCTGTGTCCACATCGCTACACGCTCTCCAACTTTCCCCCCCCCAGGTGCACACATAGGCCAGAATCAACCGGGGAGGGGGGCCAGGGGGGGGGGGCTGCACTGCCACCCGGGGTCCTAACACCGAGTCACCGTGTGGAGAGCGGGCTCCGGGGCCGCGAGTCCTCCCCGCTGCACTGACCTTGCTGTCTCCGTTGCACAGAGCCATGGAGGACCGCCGTGTAGTGGAATGAGCTGCTCTCCCCTTCGCCGCGGCGTCCCAGCTCTCTCTCTCTCCCTCTCTCTCTCTCTCACACACACACACACACACAGAGGGAGGGCTGCTGCTCAGCTCCCGGCTCAACACGCCGACTACTGTTGGAAGAGCAGACTGGTCCTCTGGTCACACTCTGTCCTCACCTCCGATTCGGTCTGGAGGAACTTTCACGGAGGAAACAGACTAAATAAATATGGGTGGAGCAGCCTGGAAGCCAGAAATACTGAGTGGGGCAGAGAGAGGGGCCCCGGGGGGCTGGACTGGGTAGAAATGGATTATATCAGGGTACGGTTGTGGTTTTTTTTTTTTTTTTTTTTACATTTTATAAAAAGGTTCTCGTTTTACTTGAAACATATCAATAGCTGATGAGTTTTGTTAAAAAATGAACTGGCACATTCCTTCCCCAGGAGAAAAATGTATACGCATCCAGTCAAAGAGAAATCTTCTGCTAATTTAGTATCGAAGAAACCCGAGTAGTCTCCCACAGTCCCCAAGGTCTGTCCTGGTCCAGTTTGCATGATCTCCCTGTGCATAGGCTTTCTCTTCCACTTTGACCCCAGTAGTCCAAAAACATGCATTGAATTTGTGATTGTACATTTTGCCCAGAGTGTGTGTGATCAGTGTACCCTGCCTTCGCCCACAGTCAGCAGGGATCAGCTCCAGCACACTGAGTTGGCTAAAGCAGTGTGAATGGATAGATGGAGTGTTCCTTACCATATCATATAACCCCCCCCCCCCCAATGCCAACACCTCACACTGCCAGACAGAAGTAGCAAGTATGTGAGAGGAGCTCTCTGTACTTTAACACATCTTTACTGTACGGCGTGTTCCAGCTGCTGGTTACGCTGCATACATTACTCCATATGTGTGCTGTTTCAGACTATGTGAGGTGCAACATTACTTCTCATCGGGGTTCTTGTACCTCGGTGGATTCTTTAATGAATTCAATGTATAAAAAAAAAAAAACCTCAGCTCAATTTCAAGTAAAAATTCAGCGTGAAAAAAACAAGCAGTGTTTTTTGTTTTTTGTTTGCTTACTGAGAAAGATAAACAAAGATCTGATTCACAAATGTGTTCCTTACAGACTTAAAAAAAGTGACGCGATATGTTTTTTCAGAACTCAGAAGCCACAAAGGTTGAAAAGCATTAGTGTGATCTTAAACAAACAACAAAAAGCTTGTGAGATCACCCAGTCTTCATCAAAAAAAACCACCATATTTTTAATGATATGTAGTGAAGTGGAAGAATAAAGTAAAAACTTTGAATTTTAATTGTCCATCTAGAGGGCATTATTTTTCACAGTAATGTATATATTTGTCCAACACTAAACAAAGACATATATTTGACCTGACAAACAAAAAGAGATGCTCCATAATGTTCTAATAGTTAGCAATATTACTTCATAGTGAAATTGCTTCTACTTTGAGTACAGTTTGCATGTTCTTTTTGAGCAGGGATGATTTTTCTCTGGGTAGTCTAGTTTTCTATCGCAGTCCAGAAACATAAATTTAAGGTCAAATTGTACCCACTGAGTTACCTTCAGTTAGTCAAATATGCACTATCTAGTTGCTTTATCTGTGAGTTCTTCATATAAAGATCTATTTCATGCTCACACAAACCTTCAAAGTGAGAGTTTTTAAATGGTTAAAGAGGAATTTTGCAGCAAGGACACAAATTCCTCCAGTCAGCAGGAGAGCCAGGATAGTTTTCAGTCTCTGGTTATATATCATAAACGTATTTGCAACAAACGAAGCATGCTGAGAGGATCTCAGTCAAAGTAAATTGTTTTATGAGAGGGTTCGGGAGTCGTGCACAAAAGTAAATAATTATGTAATCATATGCTGCTTTGCATTGTAATAACTTCTAGAAAGGAGCCATCGCTGCTGCTATTGGCTCACCTAGTGTATGTCTTCCAAATATCTGCAGATTTGCTCTCATTCTTGCAGGGTTATCGTCATTTTGAATTTAGGCGCAGTTTAAATGAGGAAATAAGATCAAATATTATTTTGAAAAATGTGATGGGAGAAGATGTTTGAACGTTTATGATACACAGATTTATGATATCAGCGCCACCCTGAGGACATTTTGCTGAATATCATTACAATTCTTGCAAATATTATCTTGAATGATACACTTTTTTTTGATCGGTTGAAATGCTTCATCAATACACAGATTATAGTAGCGTAACTATAGCAACAGTAATTCTATTTAAGTCACAACAGTAATATAAACCTAGCCACGAGCATGTTTTCAAACATATAGATAGTATACAGCAGGGTTGTCCAAACATATGTTTTACTGACGGCCACATACCAAAATATATGAAGGAGGTGGGCATAGTTTTTCACCTTTAATGTATAAAAGTAAGCAAACGTACGTAAATGATGCTTGGTAAAGGCTGCAAGCCAATTATAACTGGATCATGGACCACAGCTAACCTGTAGGTAGGCTAAAAGATGGAGACGGTGTCTCTGTGTGAAGATTGCGCGTTCCCTGTGTTTGTGGCTCGGTTCTTCTGTGGGTATGAACAAACATGCACTCGGCTGATTGGTGACTCTAATTTGCATGTAGGTCCGACTGGGAGTGTGTGTACTTGTCCCTCGCTGTGTTTGCCCGGACAAGTGACCTGTCATGGGTGTATCCACCTTTCGCCTTGGGAGTGCTTCAGGGTCTTTTTTTGTTTGTCGTTGCTCTCAATACTTCCACCATGACTCCATGTAGACTGAGCAGGAAAGAAGGAAGACAACCAGTTTTCATGTCTGTTCCTCAAAAGGCTTTTCGTCAACAAAGTAGTGCAAACAAAGCCACACAGTGATGGAATCGGTATCACTCTTGCCTCAGGGCAAGAAGATTTCACTCGGATTATGGGCTCAGGGTGGTGTCATGTACTCCTTGGGTTGATAGATGACTCAAAACTCTCTCAACACTTTTGCTGGCCCTGATGGACTGTTCAGGGTGTGCCCTGTCCTGCCGGATCCCCAATGTAAGCTGGGATGGGCTCCAGATAACCTGCAGCCCTCAGTAGGACAGTTGAAACTGTTTAGAAAATACATGTTTAGATGGGTCATAATTGAAACCTGATAAATATCTGCATCACTGATGATATGGCGCCTTATCTGCTCAGCTCACCCAGGTTGTATTCCAGTTTTGAAGACATTTCCATGAAATTTACAACATAGATTCAGTATAGCCAACCAACGGTTTAGATATACTGAAATATACATCCAAGTTTGTTACCATCAGTTTTCAGTAAGGTATCTCTTCGTAAAATAAGACCTAGAAAGATATTCTGACATGGTGAGTACTGCATCTTAACAGTGATCCTTCCATCAGGCCTAAATCTGCCGGTGAGCTGTCACATGCCATCTGTGGAGATAAACAGTCTCACATGCACTCAGGGCAAGCACAAGGCAGAGCGTGCTGTTCTTTATTACCTCTGCTTTAAATGTACTTTATTGGCAGCATCATGTCCCATCCTAAAAGACCTTTTGATCACATACTAAGCCTCCATGATTCTTCCTCTAAAAACAGTGGGTTTTGGTCTAAACATTTTTTGATGTATTACTTCCCTTTTCATTTAAATTCCACTGTAATATTGTTACCATAGATAACTATATGTAATTACTATAATTTTGATTTTCTAAGTGAAGAACCTTTTGCAGATCAAAATGTTCTATGGTTGTTTTCATCAGCATATTTAAAACAATATCTGTTGTGTACTGAAAGACATATATACTGTATAATTATATGTGTCTACTGCACACACCCTCCCTGGTGCCCCGCGAGCCCGGGCCCGCCCCACACACTGAAAACCACTGCTGATGATCCTTAGTCCTTATTGCAACCCAAGACAGTCCACCTGTCAGTTTATAAATTGGCAGCTTTTGCTTGTAGGTGAAATGCCTTTAAATGTTGTACCATGTGATTTGATTTGCAGATACCAGTCCAGGAGCCCCACAGTAGCTCTTACCTCACATCGAGAATGTCGTGCGATCAAATATAGGCTGGGCCTTTCAGTGTGGCAATCACGCTCAAAAACCTTAAATTGCCCCTAGGTTTGAATGTGAGAGTTTCTAGTTGTCATTCTGCGTGTTTGCCCTGTGATGGATTGGTGGGTGGATGGATGGATGGATGGATGGATGGATGGATGGATGGATGGATGGATGGATGGATGGATGGATGGATGGATGGATGGATGGATGGATGGATGGATGGATGGATGGATGGATGGATGGATGGAAGACCAGTCCTTGTTCATGCCCACCAGAGTAACTCAAAGCTGAATTAAAAAAAGTGTGGAGGGTTCTTATTTCAATACCTCTAAAAATAGAAAACTTCCCACAGAAAGACACCCTGCACACTTTAACAGAGTTTACCTTTATCCAGTTAATACTGCACTGCAGCAAGTTTAGTAAATGTTTACTCCTGAATCAGTGATCAGCACCCAGACAGACGCCAGAAAACCTTCAAACTCTCAGGCATGAAAACAGAAAACAGACGGTATATCAAAAAGTGCTTGAACCTCATATCAAACTCAGTTTGTAAACGTTTTTTTTTCATGTAGTCGTTCGTACTTTATATATAACCACACACACTCTTCCATAAAACAGCTCCATACAGCTGAGTGAAGCGGAACTTTGCGCCGTGTCGGTTTGACACGTCAGCTGCGGTAGTCGGGCTCATTTGGCTGCTGCACACGGCGCTCTTCCTGACTCCTCTGTTGATGTTAGCTGTAATTTAGCCACACGGTACTCTATTTTTCAGTTTTTCATTATTATCATCCTTCAAATGCTGCCGACTAGATATCGATTAAATAAACCTGATTACAGTTGCTGAACTGGCCGTTGATTGGCTCTGTGATTCAACCTGTTTGTTTGATTTGGCATGTTTTCATCACCAGGTATGCATGCATTAATGTATTAGTTAATTTCCATTGTGTCTTGCTTGTCGGCTGTGTATACATGTTTACGAATAAAAGCACGATTTGAGGATTTTTGTGATCGTAACGTCTTTAAATTTTAACCTTGACTACAGTGTGTGCGATGACGAGGTTGCCAGCCTGATCATAACCACAGATTTTTCTGCTTCATAATCAGCCTTCGAAATCACTTTTAATAACTTCCCGTATTGATTTTTTGTGACGCATTTCCCCCTCTCTGTTCTTTAATTTCATTTGTTTGAAATTCGCATGTATTGTCATGTAAACGTATCATGCTGTGTCTCACTTCTTCATAGAAGAAATGGGGAGAAAAACCATCAACATCTGAATAAAGTAGCCAGTCAAGAATAGTGTTGGCATTAGAAAAAGACTTCCCCGAGGCAGGCATTTTTAATTATTAAGTTTACATTTAATCTCATTTACTTACTTTTATAGATTATTGTTATTGCCTTATAGTGATTTTTAAAAAATTATTATTGTTTTCAAGTCTTTTTTTTTTGTGTGTACAATAAATAATGTCATTTGTAAAAATAATTATTCACTTTATTCTCAATGAAATGGAGATCATTTATTGGCACCTTTGTCTTTTAACTGTTTCACTGCTCCCTTCATCTCCTCCTGCAGGATTTCTGAGGGCAAAGCAGGTTTGATGCCCACTGCTTCAACATGGAGCACTCAGAATTCATGAACGGGCGGCAGAGAAAGTTGGCGGGTGGTGCTGCCCTCCCTGAGAACATGAGAAGCACCAACAGGGAGGCGATAAGCTACTCCGTGCCAGGGGTGGACGATGAGGTGGAAGAGCTTATTAGAGGCTCAGACTCTGAGGACAGGAGGCCTGGCAGAGTCCGGCCGGGGATTCGTGGCGAGTTGGGAAATGTGCTTCTCCTTTTGTTCCTTTACGTGCTGCAAGGGATTCCTCTTGGACTGGCAGGCAGCATCCCACTGATTTTACAGAGTAAGAGCGTCAGCTACAGAGATCAAGCCTTCTTCAGCTTCGTCTTCTGGCCATTCAGTCTCAAACTTTTCTGGGCACCGCTGGTGGATGCACTGTACTGTAGCAGGTTTGGACGAAGGTGAGAATAAAGACGCTTACAATGTTGAAGTTTACTTGCCTTTTTCACGACATTGCATTTTTCTGATTATATCGTTTTCCCATCTGTTTCCGCAGGAAGTCGTGGCTGGTGCCCACTCAGTACTTGCTGGGCCTCTTCATGCTCTACCTTTCTGTAACGGTTGATTCGTTGCTCCAGAACGAGAAAGGACCAGACATAGTCACACTTACTGCTGTCTTCTTTATGCTCGCCTTTCTGGCCGCAACACAGGTGAGTATTCATGATCACAGTGATGCCAGCTGACAGAAAGAGAAATGCATACATCTTGTATCTGTGTCTGATTGTGTTAAAGGATATAGCTGTGGATGGCTGGGCCCTGACTATGTTGTCCAGGGAAAATGTGGGCTACGCATCTACTTGCAACTCTGTAGGCCAGACAGCCGGCTACTTCCTGGGTAACGTCCTCTTTCTGGCACTAGAGTCTGCTAATTTTTGCAACAAATACCTCAGAATGGAGCCGAAGGACACAGGCATTGTCACCTTGTCAGGTACAGTTTTGGATTACCTAATGTTTCAAAACTCAATCGATTTTTGATAAGCGATGATTAAACGTTTGCGTGTGTTTTTAAATGGTTCTTGCTTGCAGATTTCTTGTTTTTTTGGGGAGTGGTGTTCCTGGTTTCCACCACGCTGGTGGCCGTCTTCAAAAGGGAAAATGCCCCCGCCAAAGGGAAGAGAAGAGTCCCAGAGGAGACTCAAGGTGTCACGGAAACGTACAAGCTGCTGTTCTCCATCATCAAGATGCCCACAGTCTTCACCTTCTGTTCTCTGTTGCTCACTGCTAAAGTAAGGGGCCTTTATGTTCATGATTGTTGCGTAAAATTAATATTTAGTGTCAGGATGTGTTAACCTGTGCTTTAACTGTGTGTTCCAGATTGGTTTCTCTGCAGCAGATGCAGTTACAGGTCTTAAGCTGGTGGAGGCTGGAGTTCCCAAGGAACAGCTGGCATTGCTGGCAGTGCCCATGGTGCCGCTGCAGATCCTTCTACCACTGGTCATCAGTAGATACACTGCAGGACCCCGACCTCTGGACGTCTTTTACAAGGCTTTCCCTTTCAGGTTGTGACAAATCACAAAGCCATAGTCATACTTTAAATAATGATTCACATAGACAGTTACTCTGACATTAACCATAATCACCCTCACATTAAAGTGGACTTATGATTTCTTGTTGGATAGATGTAGAATTTTATGTTGTTGGATGGTCATTAACCATATTCACAGTTTTAAATTCTCCACTCTGATGTATGCTAATTCAACTCCTGAAGTTCAGATTTCACACTTTAGTGAAAACACCATCTATTCTAGACAGTCTGACGTCCACTCATTATATCATTAGTTGATTATCTACACACTGCAATAAGCAGTAAGGCGACGCTGGTGTCAAATTACAGGCCGCCTATTTTTAATCTAGAAATGTATTGTTGAAAATTTGCTCTTCGTCACCAAAAGAAAGACGAAAGAATTGATAACAATCCCTGGATGGCAGAGCATGTTTGATACACATCCGCTGAACGACAGCTTGTTTTGTGTTGCAGGCTTCTCATTGGACTGGAGTACGCTCTGCTGGTGTGGTGGACGCCCAGTGTAAAACAAGATGGAGGCTTCCCAGTTTACTACTACGCCATTGTGCTGCTAAGCTACGCTGCGCATCAGGTGTGGTATTTCTTGTCGTGGCTTAAAGAATTTTATTTTTCTTCTTGTGTCTCAGAAACAGACAAATAAAAAGTGATTCCAACATCAGGCCCGCCCATTAAATGTGGGCTCCGACCTGTTGTAGTAATAAGCAAATGAGCTGTAGTTACGGTTAGGATTACAAAAACATGCAGAACTGCTCATTGCAGTCTGATTAATGAAGACTTACACTTTAAGATGACAACTACTGAGTTTTAGGCTGAGACATGCAGGCATAGAAACAACTTTTCTTTTTAATTTCTGTCACATAAATACAGAAAGTTTAATTTTGATATCTGTATGTTTTCTGGACACTAATGAATTTTGTATTTGTTTTTTTGTTTTTCAAACCAACAAATCACATGCCGCTTCAGTTCAGTTGGAAAAGTAAAGACCCTTGAATGTCCCAGAAAGTGATCCTCCTTTGTTTTCCTCTAGGTGGCACTGTATAGCATGTATGTGGCTTGCATGGCCTTCCACGCCAAAGTGAGTGACCCCCTCATAGGTGGGACCTACATGACCCTGCTGAACACGGTCACCAACCTTGGGGGAAACTGGCCCTCCACCGTGGCTCTGTGGCTGGTCGATCCACTGACCTCTAAAGAATGTCAGGGCGCGGCGGGGCAGAGCTGCGGCTCCCCAGCGGAGGCGGGGGTAAGTGATTGGGAATAGACTGTGGAACAAAACCCCGTCTATAGTCTTACCTGAAAAAACTTATTCTGTCCCTGTTCTGGCCCCCAGCTGTGCGCTAAGGAAGGGGGCGTTTGCGTGACGACGCTGGACGGCTACTACGTGGAGTCGGTGGTGTGCGTTGTGATTGGTCTGGCGTGGTGGGTGTGGCTGGGGAAGAAAATGCGACGGCTGCAGGATCAGAGCCCTGCTGCATGGAGTTGCAGAGCAAACTAGTGACCAGTCAACCTCACTTCAGACACTTTTCGTCCATATTAAATGTTGGACATGCTGTAAGTGTATCCCCGTCTGCCTGGTCAAGCGCCGCCCTGGTCAAAACATCGCCGCCATCATCTGTCACATGCACGACTTGAAAAGGTCACTCGCTGTCTTCACTCCGAACTGTAAACTAAAACGTCCCGTCAGGCTTCCTCGAAATCCAAGGACAAGGTTGCGATCTTTTTAAACACTGCTGCTTTAAATAGTTGAACCAAACCAGAGCTCGGTGAAAGAATGTGTTTGTGTTTTATTGTTTGACTTTATTTTAACTTGCTTTGATCGTCAGCTTAAGCTGAGCTTTTCAGTTTTGTTTTTTTTCATTTCAGCAGGAAGTCATTTTTTGAACATTTAGGCCACTTCGTATTCTGACCTTTTTTTTTTTTTTTTTTAAATTTAGAGTCAGAGGAGGCTGGAGCGACAGGCAGGGCACACTCTGGTCAGGTCAGATCCACACATGTGGCTTTATGTGAAAGTCACCAGTTGTTCTCATGTCGCTGAGAATATGTGCACAGGGAGAAAAGAACTCTCTGAGGCACTGAGGAAAAACAAATGGCAGCATACCAGCACATGTTCCATCCAACATTGTGGTCTTGTTTGGCCAGTGAACGCCCAATTATGACACAGCTTAATTGAAAACTTCTGCTAATCCAACTGAGTAAAACTCGTTTGTTTGTTGGTCGACTTCCATCTGTGTCAGTACTTTCTTTTTATGAATGATTATGTTGATTATGATGTGTTTTTTGTTGTTGTTTTTTTTTTTCTTTCTCCCCTCTGGGAATTTGTGCCTTGTTTAGCTTTTGGAACTCTTCAGAGGAACATAGTGAACCTGACATGGAAGCTATGGAGTATTCCACTTATTAGAAGTAGTAAAACTGTAGTTTTATGCTGCTGTTATTTCTCTATAAGGCCCAACACACATTTCCTCTTTAAAAACTGCATTCTTTCCCGCCGTTGTCTATAACTACTGATTGAACCGATGCGGAGAGGAGGAGCGCCGGGGATGAAGGCAGGGTTCACTCTGGACAGGCCCAGAGAGACGGACGGCGATGGGCAGCTGGGAGGGTTGGAATACTCAGAGAGAACCCGTAGTGAAAACTTAGAATCTCCATTATTTTAACTCCCTCAAGGACCAATTTACAGTACAGATTTTAATAGCATCAAAAGCCTGTACACTCTGTTTAGGGCCAGGTCAGTCGTTGAACGTTTGGAAAGATAACTATATTTTCTCAGCTGCACTGCAGGGATTTCATAAGAAAAACCGATTCCCATTTCCCGGATGTACAGTGTCCTTATTCCTTAAGTAACACATTGCTACAGGAGTCCCACTTTTCCCATTTAACACCCACAGTCTTCATTATTAACGTAGAGCATGTTTACTCTCAGATTCTGTTGTAATGAGACTGTACCAGCAGTCTGTAGAGAAGAACAGTCCATTTTACTTTTACAGCTTCACATTAGGGCCCAGTCTGGTATCCATGTTCCCCGAGGAACCTTGCTCTTGACATTTTGTTGGCTTATCATCAAATGTGCCGGGGTGGGGCGGCGGCATTGTGGGTTTTATCTACTGTGGCCTGCACAGCTTTTATTGCTCATAAAACATTTCAGATTTTGGGACCAGCGGCCAGAAAGAAAAGCCTTGACCAGCGAACGCTGACTTGTGTCTTTTTTATACTGTACATAACTGAACGTGTCCTCTGGAGCAGCTCTGTCGAATGTACACGTCGAGCTGCAGCTCATTTTTAACTCGATATCTTCTGATTGTTGATGCCCTCTCTGGACAGGCCAGAGGCCAAGGAAGCTGTTGTTTCTGTTTGGTGCCGATTAATCCTCTTCAAAGCACAGACGTTCCTCTTTTTTTTTTTTTTTTAACACATGATTCTGTGTACTTTCTGGCTCGTGTTTAATGACGTCGCATGATTTTGTTTTTGTTTTGTTAACAGAGAAGATTTGTTGCTTTTGTGTTTTCTTCTTTGACAATCAGTTACTATAGCAGCAGCAGCAGCAGTTTCAGACGGTGACTCCAGCTGCTGCACAGAACAACATACTCCAACCTGGAGATCAAAGGGATGCTGTTTCAATTTTCTACAGCAAAACAATTAATAAAAAAAAAAAATTACATATACATAGATAACAAGAATGGATTTTCTAAAATGGTTAAGCGTGAAGTTGATTGAGCTTGATTCATAAATATCATTCAACCAAACATCACAGCTGGATAAGATGAGACGTTCAAACTGTGTGAGGTGGGGCTCATCCTCCCACTTTGGAAATCCCTCGTCTCCAGGATCAGAATTAATGTCATGAGGCTGTACGAGATTTGTTTTTCTATTGCCTGCTCAACCGATCTGATAGTAAATTCCTATCATTAGAACTGTTTTAATTTCATTTGTTATTCATGTTTTGTTTTTTTAACTTTGGAATTTCTGTTTACGTTACTTCAGATGCCCCTTATTTAAGAATTGCAAAGTTGAGGGTATGTTGAGAAATCTAAATATGTTTGCAGCTGTGCTTTATAATGTTCTGATAATGAACGTGATGAACTTTGGCATTATAAGATGCAATATTGAGATTTGAAACAAATCTATGTAATTAAAGAAATATGCAAACTCACGAGGTTGTGTAGTCATTTCTCAAAACTGAGCAAATATTGTGAACAAGCATTAAAGACACCACACCATTTGAATTATTTTTTTTTTTTTAATGTTTTGTATTTATAATTTTTCTTGTTTTCAGGAGTTTTAACATTCCCCTCTGAAACAAGTTAATGCTGATGCAGGAGAGGCTGTAAAAGCTGATCCAGGTCTTCTTTTTTTTTTTTTTGAGCATTAAACCCAACAACGGCAGACAGTGTCCAGATCAACTGGTGCCACAGTCTCTGATATGAATTCACTCCTGGGATCAGAGTGCGAGGTCAAGTTTCTTCCTGCGCGACCAGGCAAGGCGTGGCGTGGCGGTGGGATCCACGTCAAGCAGCACCGATATCAGTTTGATTTCAGACATTGATACAGCCCACAGTGTGGTAGCCCACATGAAATGAGATGTCTTACAAGTCATCCATAACAATGATATTCTATTTTTTATTTTTTTTTAAATTCAGGCTCTCAGGTTCATCATTGATATAGCACAGGAAATGTAGCCTGTCTGAAACTATAAGACATAAAGCTATATTAATCCATCTGAGAACCTCTGCTTGTTTGCTACTCAAAACGACAATTTGATCATTTTAAATAAACCTAATTCGTATTATTTATTCAGAGCCAGGAAGCATTTTGTGAAGGTCTCTTCCGGTGGAAGCATTTCTCTCACAGACGTTCATTCGGAACCACGCAAAAAGCACTTTGGACATCATCTCCTGGACTGACTGCATTCTCAGTCTGAGTCGCTCGCTTGCTGTGTGAGACACCACTGCCTTACGAGTCCACGTCACACACGAGCTGGAGCCCCTCAATAAGATTTCCCAGCCTTACTAGTCCAGTTTGAGGAAGAGAAGGAGGAGGAGGAGGAGGAGGCAGGGGATAAAGATCAACCGGTGTAGAAGTGGCAAGACGGTGATGTCTGTAGCACTTAGCGCACACACAAACTCCAGGCTGTAACAGTATTTGTAGTGTGCGGATGTGCAATTTGATTTCTCATTGTCTCTAGCATCCATATCTTTTTGCTTCGTTTATTTAAAAAAAGAAAGAGAAAAAAAAAAAAAAAAAAGAGTCAAGAAAAACTCTCCTAAACGGGTGCAGCGGGTCATAGGTTCATACGTAGATGCTCGGGCCGTTTGGCCACGACGGGATAGGCCTGCTGCTTCATCTGAGCCAGGTTGACCCCGGCGGGCTGACGGATGGGGAGAGGGGCCGAGGCTTCGGAGCTGTTGGTCACGTCCATCTGCTCGGGGGTGGACAGCTCCATAGCCTGGTCTTGAGGAGACTGGAGGACGCTGGGTCCTCCGCCTGGGAGGAGGGGGCCCCGGGGCCAGCAGTCCCCCCCTGAGAACTTGATGGGGCTGGAAAGACAAAGCAGAGTACTTTTATCATCACCGTAGGTGTAACGTACAAAGAAATGAAGTCGCACAAAAGACAAAGAGTTCAAATGAAGACTGTTGCACTTTCTGTGTCTCCTCTGCTTAATCTTAGCAGCTGCGGTTGTTAATCACTGCTCAGTAGAGAGCAGCGGAACAGGAAAGGAGAGATAAGGTTCCAAGGGACCCATCAATCCGTCTTTTTCAGAACTTTGACAGGTTTTTTTTTTTTTTTTCTGAAGCACCTGCTGCAGACGAGTCCCACATACCTGAGAGGTGTTCGGGGGCTGCCCATGATCCGTCGAGGCGAGCGGATTTTAGGCTCGAATGAGAACCTTTCTTTTATGTTTTCCAAGACTGAAGGAGCGACATATGTGAAACCCTGCCAGGTAGATGTGACACATCAAGACAAATTAAACAATTAGAATTTATAGCACACGAAGCATATCGATGAGCAATACTGTCACTGCCATTGGAAATATTTAAATAATGGATGATGCACAGCTTTGAAGAAGCGATATGTCAATATATCCTCCTCCATAAAAAAAAAAGATCAGAAATAATTTTTTTTCATTCCTTGGCTCCACCACTACATGAACTTTGTTAAAGAAAAAAAAGGTTTTTATCTCTAATATTTACAAGCAACAATGGCAGCATTTTTTAATCTCTCTTTTTTGTTTTAGATCAGTTAGACAAACGTCCCAAAACAGGGTTCAAAAGGCCCACAGTTGACCTTTCATAGTGTGAAAATAACACGATATTAACTGCAATTCTTTAATAAAATAAGCGTTCAATAAAAGTGACTGCTGTTCCTAATGTGTCCACCGGGGGTTCCACAGACAAGACATTTTGTATAAAGTTCAGGAAATATAAACCAGGGAAAAGATTCTGGAGTCGCATTTATGTACAAGTTATTGCTCTGTTGGTTTACTGGTCTGGACTAAATGAGATCAAACTGTTTTGTTTGTGGCCCCAGAGCTAAAATGACTTCAATTCACCTGGTACAGGTGGAGTAAAGAAGAGTTATTAATGATTATGGGCAGGATCAGGTTCAACGTTTTGGAGTAATTACATTCCCCAGGAAATGTTCATATTTACAGAAAACATACGGACAAGTTTGAGCATCAAGTCACTGAAGACGGGAAGTTTTTTTTCTTTTGGCACAAAGAGAGATTTTCTTATTATCAATGAGTCGATAGCAGAGAGTTTAGCACTTTGTGGGAAAAGGTGACCAGCTGTTACCAGGAAAGCTTGATTGGCGCTCTCGCTGAGGGTCGAGTCATCCGGGCTGTCGACGGGCGTCTGACTGGTGAACTTTGAATCAAACTGACTCACGTCTTCTGCTGATTGCTGTGAAGGTCAGGAAGTGAGAAACACTGGTGAGGAGGCAGGGCAACATGAGCAGGTGCGTCTGCTGTCGAGGTAAACTGGAGACGGACTGAAACGGGAGAGGACCTGGATCTCAATTGCCACTGGAAACGTGAACCCCAGCTGCCCCCGTGGCCTCATTCGGGGGCAATGCTGTTCTTAAGTTCCCTTCCATAAAAAGTGCAGCACGGCGCGATACTCACCAGGAAAGGCTTAAAAGGAGGCTCCACTTTCCGAGCCAGCAGATCTTCCCAGTTGATGTGTCGAAAGAAGGGATGAGCCTGCGGGACAGCGGGCCATGAACAGATGGTGATAAAACATCAGTCCAGTAAACAATTCTTTGTGCACACGTAATAAACCCGCAAAGCGTCAATACAAGAGCGCGTTTGATATCCGGTGGCACAAACTTAACAGCGTCAGCAAATAAGCTTGGTGAACCAACAGTCATGCGGTTGTAAAGACGTGAACGTGCAGGAACGGAAGAAAAACACAGACTTCTGTTTTTTGTGCATAATACTAAAATGTAAACAGTGCATCTTAAAAAAATATTAATTAGAATGAAAGCTCTTTTTTTAAACCAGAATCATATTTCATGGGTGTTGAGCTTCCACATATTATAAATGTTTTAAACAAACTAAAACACTTTATAAACCACTTTAGCTTTGTAACGCATGTTTTTTCATATTTCACTTTTTAGCCAGATGCCACAATTATCACAATTTGTGAAATCCGTCTTATACGAGTGCTTAGAGGCAGTTTTATTATTATTATTAATATTTTATTTGTGTGTCGAGACTCACCTGCACCTCGGTGGCGTCTCCCGCTCCTGCTCCCAGTCGCGAGGAGGCATTTCTCTTCAGTAACTGAGCAACCAACATTCATATGTTAAAATATTTTTTGAAATGCTCCTTTGACATCTGCTAAAATAGTCTGATTTAAAAAAAATAAAATAAAAAGGATACTAAGAAAGCCTACTGACCCGTTTCAAGAGATCTCTGGCTTCTTGTGTGAGGTAGGGAGGGAGGCTGAGCTTGCACTTCAGGATCTTGTCAATGGTCTTCTTTCGGTTTTCCCCAGTGAAAGGTGGCTACAAAGACAAGCGGGAGGCCAAACACCACGTTTACTCTCACACCCTAAAACCTTGATACGATTATAATAGTTCATCATTAACAGTGACGTTCAACGCCGTTGTTAAAAGGTTTAACTGACCGCCCCGGTGAGCATGTCGTACATGAGGGCGCCCAGACTCCACCAGTCCACGGCTCGGTTGTGTCCACTTCGCATCAAGATCTCCGGAGCCCTGAAATGAGGAAAGCGACGCAGCGATGTTACCGGGCGGAGAAGGAAAGACTCAAAAGAAAAGTCAGAGGAAAAAGTCCACTCACATGTATTCAATGGTGCCACAGAAAGTGTGTGTGACCGTGCCGTCGTGAATCGACTCTTTACAAAGACCAAAGTCAGTCAACTTGACATGGCCTGGAGGAAAACAACACATGTATTTTACTGATTGCACTGTAGCGGGGAGACACGCACACTGCAAGGACAGAGCTGGGAAGCTCTCACAGGGCAGGGCCAGGTTAGATCGTATGACTTTCTGAGGGCCAACAGCCCATAATGGCAATACTTTTTAAAACTGTTGACAAAACACAAATAACTCCAGTTCTCGGCTGCTGGTACAGCGAAAAGTTAAAAGTTATTGCCTCCTGATGGATTGCACACATAAAAAACTGAAGAAAGAGGATGCTTGGAAGGTATCATACAACTAACTGTCTCTGAGCTTTACTGGTTACTTCCGGTGAATCACTTCCTGTGTCAAAATAAAGGCGCTAAGGCAAAGATGAACAATAAACAACATAAAATACATTCTGAAGAACAGGAAGTCTGAACCTAGCAATTTACAATCTAATAACTGAACATTCATTATTGACGGCAGAACCGTCAGTTTCTCTTATTGTGACGACGAGCTGGTTTCCTCTCACTCACCTTGGCTGTTTAGCATGATGTTCTCAGGCTTCAGGTCTCTGTAGATGATTCCTTTCTGGTGCAGGTGACCCAGAGCCATGGAGATTTCTGCCAGGTAAAAACTACAGAAACAACATTCCACCGTGTACGATTTAAGAAATTTAACACGTTGGATTGAAAATAATTGCGCATCACTGTGATGTCATGGCAACATTTCGTTGGTGGGGAATATGTGCGCGATCATTTGTTGCTCACGGCAAAGAACTTTTGTTTCACAGATGGAACTTTGGATTCGATTAGTTTCGTGTGTGAAACAAGGGACGCTCACCAGGCTGTGTCCTCCATGAAGATGCCCTCCCTCTCCAGCTGCATGAAGAGCTCTCCTCCTGCACAAGGACTCACACTTCAGACTGAAGCCGACACAAACACACACACACGCACACACATCCCTACATCCTTCTTTATTATTCACCTTTCAGGAGAAACGAGTGGAAGAGGTAAATCACTTATTTAAATGCGTCTTTCTTAATGAGTTAATGTTAATAAACTCTTCTCCATGACTGTAGCGGTGCACTCTATCTAAAGAAATTATATTATTATTATCATCATTATATTTTTATGTCTATTCAGTGTATACTAGTTCCTGTGTATTATACACTTGTGGGATGTCGTACAGCTCGGCATCGCAGCGTGATTTCACAGTACTCGTGTATTCTGCATGGTTTGCACTGACCGCTGAGGTACTCCAGGATGAGATACAGCTTTCCCCCTGTCTGGAAGGCGTAGATAAGATCGACAATGAAGGGATGCTTCACTTCCTCCAGGATGTTCCTCTCCGCCTTGGTATGAGCCGTGTCCTTGGCGTTGCGCACAATCATGGCCTGTGGGGCCCCGCCGATCCCCAGATCATCAAGGTTAGTCAACAAACAAGACACATGGGAGTATAACAACGCGGAGCGACTGATCTGCTAAATCCCAGCTCAGTATTTCAACTATGAAAATGGTAGGATGAGGTTTCAGTCACTGTATTTTCAGCCGGTTCTCACACACAGAAAGCCGTTCCGCTTTCATTACTGGATTATAACTGAGAGTTATACACAGAAAAGTGTGTGTATTTGCAGCGTAAGCTTCAGGTTACCAATAAAAACACAGTGACGTTAAAGAACGGGCAGCTATTTCAGTTATCTTGGGAAAAGAGGCGGAAGCACAATTCCACATTAATAAAATTGAAATAAATGCAGTCATAACGGGAACGGGGATCCATTTCACGTAAATTGGAAGAACATTTTCGGTGGCACGCTTCAGTTTGCAGTTTGATTGATTGTCATGGAAAAAAAGAGAAGAAAAAAAACCTCCAATTTGATTGTAGGAAAAGGTTGTATTCCGCCTCAAACCTCAAACAGGCCAGGACAGAACTCAAACTTTCCCAAACATCAAAGTCTGGGAGAAAAGATCATTTTCTGGGAAACTTCAAATGTCAGAGAGACTTTTTGGCAAGTCGGGTCTGGTTTCATCGGGAGTTTGGGGGGGAATGGTGCAGGAGTGAGGGGTGGGGCTCTATTCAACAGTGTGTGGGCTATCTTCGGTAATTCTTTTGTAACTTGATATAATGTATATGTACTGAAGACAAGACAATGCGGATGAAGATGTAAGACCTACATATCTGACATCCACTTTCAGAGTGAAATGTCTCCAATAAGCAGGTTCCTGACAAATTATTATTATTGTTTTTTTTTTAAGTTGCCAAATGGGGTGAAATTAATCAGGAGGTCCAACATTAACCGAACTTTCTGTTCAGGATGAGATTAACTGATCTTAAGAGTAAATATGAGAGCTGCAGCTCTGCGTGACTGTCTTTTTTTAAGTAACTTTGATCACGGAATCCAACGCTGGATTTAATGTCATTTCAGAGGCGAAGATGCTTTGTAAACATTTGTCTTTTTTCACAGTCACGTTCCACCGACCCGTTAATCTATTAAACGCAGCGACACTGTGAAGCAGGATCCAGCGAGCTGAGGCCGAGTGCTTTAGGAGCCAAGGCTGCAGCAGAGCAGTGCACATGGCAGTCCACCAACTCGCAGTGAAATCTTACCCCTCCACAGGCTTCAATGACGGCCAATGTTTGTAGACAGAAGCACCGTAATGTTTACTTGTCGCGACAAGTATGCAGTTATGGTAATGCGTTGCAAACCGAGAGCGGCCGTAAACCACTGAAGGAAGAGGTTTGGAGGAATGATGAAAGCACCTTTTTTAAGACTTTCATGGCAAATATTTTGCCCGATGCGGCGCCGACGACTTTTCGAACTTGGAAAACCTGCAAGCCAAAGATGAGAAGACAAAAATGATGCACGGTTCTGAGCGGGAGCATGTGTAAGTGCGCTGCCACCTTCACCGGTTCACGTATACCTTTCCATAGCCGCCCTTCCCGAGCACCCGCAGCAGCTCAAAGCACTCTGGTCTGATGTTCTCCGTTCCCTGGTTGACGTTGTCTTCAGATATCTCGATCTTCTCACAGTCATCCATGTTACTGGCAGGAAGAGAAGTAAAACATATCAATCATTTTTTTTCTTCTTCTCTTTTTTCATGCAGCCATACAAACACAAAACGGACGGGATACACGACGACACTTACAACTCAAATCCGCTGCACTGGTCCATGATTTCATTGATTTGAGCCTGTAGGAGAAACAAAAGACAGCATAACAGGTCATTTATGGGGTTTTTTTTTTCTTCTCATGACGACTTCAGCTTTTTAACCTTATGTGCCCAAGTACATTATTAAGTGTAATTTTCCCTTTATAATCAGCACGTTATTGACTGATCTCGTTGAATTGAACACAGTGTCTGTTGACACGGAGGCTGGCGCACCGGTTTGGTAACAGGTCAGGGTGGGGTCACACCGGTGATCACATGATGACCGTGTTTGGACCAAGAGTCTGCCTTTAATACCCAAATCCAGCATCCCAATTAAGATATTTTGACAGTTTTCACCTAAATGAAGATTTCCATTGAGAAATTAAGACTTTAAGGTCAAATGTTCTGTTCCTAGGATTTAACTTGGATCCAGTCTGTTGAGATATACTAAATCCTGATGACTTGTTTGGCATTGTTCATTAATCCGCCCTGTGAATGAGCATGTTTTTATGAGCGGTGGTTGATTGGAGGTTAGGGAAGCAAGCTTGTCCCAGCAGACAGGGAGTCAGTTTGATTCCCCCACCAGCAAGAGTGTCCAAATTAAAACGGGTGACAAATGCAACTTGCAGATCACATGATTCACTGTGATGATGTCGGCATAACATTTTAATAATGAACTTAATATGAGAGCAACAATAGTATCGCCAATAAGATGGGATAAAAAAAAAAATACTACAAACAAGGGCACCTAAAAAACAATCAGTGAAACCTCTATCTATCTTTCATTTATTAGACTGAAAGGAAAAGAAAAAATTTCAAGCCTTTATAGTTTCCATTGTTACCATACACAACATCATTAAGAATTAAGCATCTAATAATATTAAAATATTTAACAAGATCAGATGCTTGGGATATATTTTACTTTTATTTTTTTATTTATTTATTTTTTTAAATTGGAACTTTTTAGTTTGTTTTAGGTTTAGAAATAACTGAAATTCTAAGTAATGTAAAGTTACTATGGAAGTTGTCCTATATGGTGCTCCATCATTTCTTACTCTTACTTTGCACTAATGCATGATTACAAAAACTGCAGCATGTAAACACCAGCCTTTCACAATCCACTGATCATTCGCCAGAAATAAAGCCAAATATTTGCAGAGTTGAGCCTCTGCACGTTACAGCCTCCCTCAATCAGTGGAATCCTCTGAGCTTATAAAATCTTCCACAAGACCGTGATCAACTTTCAAGATCAAAACAATGATGAGTTGCACCACATTTGAGTTTGACATGAAGTTCGCAGCCGTGTACAGGTGTTTGGTTCCACATTCGTGCAGGAGCTGCGATGAGGCAACAGATGTCCAAACCAAGTCACACCAACATGACGCAAGATGTTCATGCATGCTGTGCACTCTTCCGTCAGTCTAAAGTTAAAGTTAAAGGTCTCACTGTGGTGAAATAAGATCGAGTTTGACGCCTTGCAGAAGGCAAATATCCGTTAGCGGTCTGACGCGAGCCGTGTAAAGTTGCAGCCGGGTCTGTGTGCAGCTTTTTCGATCCCTGAACATAAACGTACGGGCTCTCGGTGCACACTCTCTCGGGCAGACTTGCCAAAATAAACTGTTGCACCCGGGGCCACATTTATATCTGCAGCCTCTTTGGCCAAGTAAGGACGGAGTGCACACACGCTGCACGGCTCCAGTGACAGCGGCGCTTTGTCACCGTGACAGCGGCGGACACACACCGGCGGTTCATTGTTACGAGTTCGAGTAAAAAGCAGAGCGGGTGACAGCTCCGTGGGGGTCGCTGTCAGGCTAGCATTAGCCCGGGAGGCCCGGACAGCTCCGGCGGCAGGAGCAGGCCTGCGGTGGCTGGCAGCCGACCAGGCTAACGGCTAACTATCGCGCACAGTGAGGAGTTTGAGCCGTGACAGCTCGCGCAGCTACGAGCCACATCCCCCGCCAAAGTACCTCCTCGAGCTCATCGTCGGAGACATTTTCCTCCGGCTGGTCCAAATCAATGTCAAACACTCCAGCCATGGCAGCGCTGCCCTGGGATTGCTCTGTCACAGGCGGTAAGGCTCGCAGGCGTCCCCCACCTCATGGACAAACACACACCGCCGCCATAACCGGCTACTACACCGAGCATGCGCACTGCGGCACTCCGCGCAGGGGCGGAGACTGCTTTATGTGTCCGTGAACGCAACGCCGTGACGTGTACATGAACGCACCACGTGCGGCTCGTGTCCGTCAGGCTGTGTAAGCTGGCTTTTAAAAATGTATTTTACGTCAAATAAAATAAAGAAGAACAGGAGGAGGAAAAATAAAAACTTAAAGGATTTTTACACAGTTTCTGTGTAATACACTTCCCATGGATCATTTATTACTGTAATAACATATTTCACGTGCATTTCAACAAATTGTGGTTTGGATAAAGTTAATATAGATTCAAATGAATAAACAACCACAACAAAAACTAAACATCAACCCACAAACAACTGATCAGGTTTTATCAGGTTATTACACAAAAAATAAGAAAAAGTACAAAAAGAGAACAGTCAATGAAGAGTCTTTTAAATCAACATTTGTAATGTATAATGCTGGTATTTAAATACCTCTGACATAATTGAATAAACATCTCAGAGTATGATCTTACTGAAATACATATTTCAATCAATGTAGTTTATTACATACCTTTTTTTTAAGTTGGTGAGGCCAGAACCATATTGTATTTCGTATGTTTCTTATTATTATTAGGGGCCGAGCCTGGCCTGGAGGCCAAGACCCTATTGTATTTTGTATGTTTCTTTTTTTCCCCTTCGTTTTTTGCACTTCTGAGGCAGCGGCTTTGAGCCCAAATTTGACCCATTAAACACTATGAAAAATAAACAATAACTAGTTTGACTGTGTGACATTCGTTACATACAAACTAATGCTACGGGCAGTGCCAATCCCTCTGAACTGAAATAATGATGATTAAAACTATAGGTGCATCCTAAAAACGTTACCTCACCATTTCCTCCTGCTAACTATCAGCCTCCCAGTCCCTCAACAGACTCCACTGTGGTTTGTGGTACGAAGGAAATGCCACCTGCCTGAGAAGGAAGGTTCAGGATAGAACATGGGTTCTGTGCAGAGATTGATGCGAGGCATCACTGGAAACGCCACAGACAAGGAGTATGAGGTAGAAACATGACCTCCTCATCAGATGATGTTTTTGTAGAGGAAAGGTCTCATGGGAGACACTGACACAGGAAAGGAGAAGGAGGGGCACAGTGATCCAACTAGGGATGCTTTTTTTAAAAATTAAAATTAATGTTAAATTAAATTTAAAAGGATTATTTAATTTATTTTTATAAATGGGAATGGCAATAGATAAACAGTGATGAGGAACATGATGAGAGTTAAAAGATAATCTGCAAATGACACATTTGATAATAAGTATCACATAAAATATATTCCTAATAATAAAATAATGTTTAAACTCAGTATTGCTCTGGTAGTCAATCATTAATAAAAATGTATTGAACTGTCTAATCTGATGTGACATGTTGCAGGTGGACAAGAAGGCGAAACTGAAGTTGGCTACACCGCCAACAAGGATCAAGTTAAATAGTTTCATGTTAATAATTCTGTTGCAATAACTGCTTAGGAGAAAATTACTTTGTTTTTTTTAATTAATTTATTTTTTATGAATAGTATTGCTGATTATGCTGGGACGATGCTGGGACCACTTAGTTTATCTTAGACACACACTGGCTTCATCAGTCACGTAGAATAAATGATGAATGAACTTAAAAGGATGAATCAAGATTGTAGAATGTAGAATGGTTTTCTGTAACGAATAAGCGATATATAAATAAGTAACAGGTAATGATAATAATGCTCCATAAACTGGAATTATATCCCCTCTAACATCACACTATGTAAACAGAGCTAGCCGATTAGCGTTAGTGTGCTTGGTGAACTATTAATGACTAACTTCTTCATAAACGCATTCAATATATAACAATGATCCACCACTGTCTTATTATTGAAAAAAACCTCCGTTCACTCATACGTGACACAAGGACCCCACGACCTGGCTGGGCTGTCCAAAAATAATGCCTGACTGAAAATCACATATTTCAACTGAAGATATAACAAACTTTACAGGGAATTTGTAACAGATTGTGATTGTTTAGGCAGGGCATTGGTCACAGGAAGGAGGTGCAACGGGTTAATGAATTAGGGAGCTGAATTGTTTAGTTTAATGAAGTACAGTTTGGATTTAATTCATGCCTTCATCTGTGATGAGGAGGACTGGCTCCAGTGCACGCTCCACTCAGCCTCAAAATGTACATGTACGATCAGAGGCAGCGCCACCTGGAGGACACACTTTCAATCGCTGACCAGAAAGGAGGTTTGCAACTTCAATTGTTGTTGTTTTTGTTAATGACAGATGATTTACCTTGATGTTCATGTTTGGTGTAACTTTTTCTTTGTCAGTTAAAACAAACTTTTTCTCTTAAAGCGCTTTTTTATACAAAATAAATACATCAAATTATTTATAGAACTCTAATAAAATCAGTATTGAATAATATACAGGAAATTAAAAAAAATTATTATAGTGAAGACTTCTAAATCAAGAGACTTGACAGAAGAGACTTGTTGAGATGACTTTGTTTTGAAATCTTTTCCCGGAAACGGCTATTTGTTCGAGGCGGCAGTGCGCGCGGCGCGCTCGGATGCCCATCTTGAAGTGAATGAAGGTAGTTTTGAACTTGCACGAGACCGTCCTCACACAGCTTTACTTCACACGTACACAGTTTGCTGGGAGTGAGGACCGAGCATGTCCGTGGTGACGGTGCAGCTCGGGCAGTGCGGTAACCAGGTGGGTCACGAGCTCTTCGACGTCCTGAGCAGCGACGCTCTGCCGGGGCCGCGGACAGCCGCGTACCCCTCCGCCTGCAGGGAGCGCTTCTTCTACCACACCGCGCATGGAGGTGAGATGAAATGAGATGACCCCCCCCCCCCCCCCCCCCCACGTCCCCCCTTTTCTGATTCATATTTCCACTTGTGCACCGCCTTCACCTGGCGCGTGTCTCTGTGCACCAGAGCTGGTCGCCCGGGCGGTGCTGATCGATATGGAGCCCAAAGTGATCAACCAGAGTGTGGCCAAGGCCGCGAAGTGTGGCCGGTGGAGGTACGGAGACACCGCCCACTTCAGCCAGAAGCAGGGCTCGGGAAACAACTGGGCCAATGGGTGAGGAAAGACCCAAACAACAACTCTGCTGTTTCTTCATGTATCCATGGGCTGCTTTTGTTTCATATATAATCAGTGCTGGCCATCCCATAAAGGTTAAGACAATACATGCATTCATTCATTCATCCTCTATAATGCTTCTTCCTGTGCACACTGTGGGAGGGCAGGGAGAGACAACTACCCACTCTTGCATATTGACCCATCAACACAAGCAGGAGAACATGCAAACTCCACACAGAAAGGCCCAGCCGGTAATTGAATTGAAATTGTGAGGCTCACCCAATTTGATTCAAAAATTGTATTTAGTTTATTCGCACGCTATCACGTTATACACATTTCACTTTGGCTGGATGTGTGAAACATCCACTTCAAGAATGTTTCTTTGGTGTTGAAAAGAGTCGTAACAAGCTTGATTCACTGATATAACAAATCTAACTTTATCACAAGCGGGTCCTGAGGCCTCTGGGACTCGGCCTGCAAATCAAACAGCTCTTATGTCTGAGCAGCGCCACCCACTGGACGCCGGCAGCTCCGCTGACATTGTTTTTCGTCACACCCTTTAAAAGCAGTGTTTCTTGTGTTCCTCAGGTTTTGTGTCCACGGGCCTCGCCACAGAGACGTGGTGGAGGATCTGGTGAGGCGTTGTGACCGACTGGCCGGGCTCATACCCATGATGAGTGTGGCGGGGGGAACGGGCTCAGGGGTGGGCACCTACGTCACCCAGTGTCTGCGGGACGCCTACCCGACATCCTTCATCCTCAACCACCTCACCTGGCCGTACGGGACCGGGGAGGTACGGAGACTCGCTCACTGACTTCACGTCAACGCAGTCCAGCATTGCCGTCAATATTTCCTCCCCCCTCCTCCTCCTCCTCCTCCTCCGTCAGGTGATCGTCCAGAACTACAACTCCGTGCTGACGCTGGCTCGCCTTTACCAGCTCTCAGACGCCATGCTGGTGCACGAGAACGACGTGGTGCACAGGGTGTGCAGCCAGCTGCTCAACATCAAGCACATCTCCTTCGGCGACGTCAACAGGGTCATCGCTCACCAGCTGGGCGGCGTCCTGCAGCCGGCGCTCACTGCCGACTCGCACGGAGTCTACAGCAGAAATCCTCTGGGTGGGAGGCACTGGGTCCCATGAGAACATGGTTTCTGTTTTCTTCTGGTCCCCAGGTTGGCATTCACTAACCAATGTCTTCCAATGTGTCTCAGGTGAGCTGTTGGGCGCCCTCGCCTGCCACCCGGAGTACAAGCTGCTCAGCGTGTGCACAATCCCCCAGATGCCCAGCTCCTCCATCGCGTACAGCACATTCAGCTGGCCGGCGCTGCTCAAACACCTGAGACAGATGCTCATCTCCAACACCAAGATGGAGGAAGGCGAGTTCGGACGTAGGACGCCTGCGGTGGTCATACGCTCGTCTTGAGGCTGAGCTTGTCCTGTGCCGCAGGTATCGACTGGCAGGTGCGTCCACCTTCAGCCTCGGAGCGGACCAGAGGGGTCCCGGGCGGCAGCTTCAACACGTCCCTGGCCAACCTGCTCATCCTGAGAGGGAAAGACGTGTACAGTGCGGAGACGGGTCAGACTCCTCCTCTTTTCTTCTTTCACTGCTGCGCTTGATGAGGTCATCATGGGTGATGAGTTACTTGGGTTGTGTTTGACTACAGCTTGTTGTGACGTCACAAAAATATCTTCCAGATTTTAAAGTCTTTCCTCGTTTTTTATGGTATTTCAACCCTCAAAAGTTATTAAAAGGTCCCGTGCCAATGTTTAAGAGCCAGTTGGAAAGTGATCATTTCATCTCGGGTGGGGGACAAATGAGATTTGCGTTAAAATCAACCGCAAACCCTGAACAGTATATCGACCCACAGGCGGTTTTGAGGACCCTTCCCTCTACACCTCCTGGCTTCCCCCACCAGACGCCTTCAGCTTGTGGAAGTCTCCCGTCGCCTTCAATAAATACGAGAAATGTGCCACGCTGGTCAGCAACAGTCAGGCTCTGCTCAGGCCTCTGGACAACATGGTGGCTAAAGCCTGGAACATGTTTGCTTCCAGGTCAGTCCAGCGGTTCACTCTCAAATGTTAATATTCACAAAGATAAGACCAACAAAGTGTTAAAGGGTGTTAAAGGGTGTGCTATAGACCTCGTGGAGCATCACTCTTCCAATGATATAAACTGGAAGTTGATTTGGACTCTAGAAGTTTTCATTTCTGCTTTGCATCTTTCTTTTTTTTTTTCAGGGCATACATCCATCAATATCTAAAATATGGCATCTCGGAGGAAGACTTCTTAGATGGCTTCACGGCTCTGGAGCAGGTCATCTCCAGCTACAGTCAGCTGTGCTCGCAGTGAGGAAGCCCGGCAGGCCGTTTGGAGGGAGACGGGAGTCGACGCATCTCTATGGGTGAAGAATAAATGGACCCTCAGCACCTGGACCAAGAAACACTGGGAACAAATGTGAATGAAACAAAAGACTTTATGGATATGTCTGATGTGTGTATGACTCCATGTTGGGGGATGAAGAAGATGGAGGTCAGGGGGAGGATTTTTCACAGCATTTCTTTTTTTTTTTACATGTGGATTTTTGTTATTTCATGTTATTTATTTTAAAACTATTTTTTTGTAGTGATGATGATGCAAACCATATTAAGGTGCAAGCGTCACAACAGCTGCAGACTATATAAAGACTTACTAGATGTTTCAAATATATATATTTTTATTGCCCATGAAAAAAAAAAAAAAGTAAGTTCCTTCAGTATCTTCATGTCAGTTTATCAAATTATCTTTCTACTTTTTGGAGATCTCGCAAATGATAATTATCGAATACCTTGTATGTTAAACGGAGTAAGACAATGACTTTATGCCAATTGTTACCTGGGGTTTTTTAAAAAATAAAACTGAAATGAAGCTTTTCACAGTATCTCATTACATGATTGAATATTCCTTTCATGCTGAAACCATTCCCACACTTTATCCCGTGATCATGATGAAAAAAACGAAATAACAAGTGAGGACACAGGTGACCGTTTTCATGACTTTATTGTAAACCGTACACAGGTGAAAAACAAAGCGCGAGCGAGGCCGGGCGGTTGTGTCCGTGAAAAGGACCAGAGAAGTGGTGCAGGGCCACAGCTTCAGCCAGCTTACAGACCGCTGCTGCCTCACAAAGCAGAACAGCCAACACCAGTCTGATAAGCTAACTGACAGAGTGGAGAAACAGCCAGGAGGATCTCCTCCTCCAGCTGGAGACGAGTGAACTGAACCCACTATGGATTTCACGAGAGGATTTAGTGAACAGGAAAGCTTGAAAGGCAACATAAAAAAAAAACAATTTGTAGGCGACATCACTGACGTGAAGACTTCTACAGCTACAGACTGAACATCAGGGAGAGAAGGTTCACTTACCTTAAAGATGGTCATCTCTAAGAAATAGACATTAGGAAACATCACAGGGTTACAGGAGAGCTCTTGATACGAAGCTATTAATACAACAACAACAACAAAAAAAGACTCAGACTTGGAAAGGAGTGCCATGACTTCCATGTTTTATATATGATCTGGTTCAACCTAAATGTACAGAATAGAAATGAGACTAGTTAGCTGAGAGTACAATGTCACTTTACAAATGATATCACCTTCTCTTGTCTTTTGGTTGAAGTTGACTCATGTCCACACAGACCAGTAAGATAGAAATACATCTGAGCATACCGTCAAAAAGATATTAAGATATTTACACAATGTGCAAACCGTCAATACCACACTGCTTTCAGCTGATATTGCTATTTTATCTTATTTTTTTTTCCTCTTAAGATTTTTAAACCGACAAGTCCAGAAACATAAGAAGGACGAGTTGGACTCGCTGTTAAAAAGGACAAAGAAACCCTGAAAACAAACGCCATCTTGCAGCAGAGACCCTGGCAGCACACGGTACAAAGAAATCAACATCCGTCCAGACGTCACAAAATTAAACAGAAACCAAGTCCACGAGTCAGGAGCTGTATTCGAGGGAAGTCCGAGCTTCCCGTCTTGCATAAGGCATAGCATCCGATGGGCACTGCCCTGACGCAGCAGTCTCCACCGAGCGGCTGCTTTGACTTCTGAGGTCGATGGATGGGTTAATTTAAGGTTAAAAGTAACATGTTAAGATCAGCAGCAGAACCAGTCGCACTACACACAGACAGATGAGAGGAAGAACTACAAAAACCTGAAGAGGGGAAAACGGTCGACGGCACATACATCCTCAAAGGAAGCTCTCACACACCAACAAATAACGCCTGCACTCTTTCTCTCTCTCTTTTTTTCCTTTTTCTTTTTTTCCTTCATTATTTACTTTTAAGTGTTCAGCCTCTTGAACATGGATGAGAGGGTGAGGTTTGTCGTTAAGTTGAGCGAGGCCGGGGGCTGAGCAGAAGGCTCTCGGCGGCGGCAGCAGAAGAAGAACAAACACAGTCTCTTGGATGTTTGTACCGCTTCGTCTTCGCCGTCACTTGGTTTTCTCCTCGGAGTGCCTCAGCTGCCGCAGCCGCTTGGCGTAGCTCTGAGCCATGGAGTTCACGATGGAGATGACGAAGTAGGCCACCATGACCAGCACCACCTTCTCAAACACCCACGACAGCCAGTTCTCGTCCTGGGAGAGACAGAATCGGGACGCGGGGCTGCAATCACTGCAGAACTTCAGGAGGAACTTTACCCATGATGGAGTTTTACTGTAACTGTGCTGTCTGCACATAAGAGAGGGCCGCAGCTTTTGAAACGGACCTACATGGAATGTAAGCTTTAAAAAAACTTTTAGAAATTACCATTAAATAGTAAAAAACCATCAGTTGATCCTAACATTGATGCGCTCATCATTAAATGTTTTACAACAAAACTGAAATATTTAATGCTCCTTGTTTAATGTTAATTTTGCTTTGAAGTAAGTAAAATAGAAAATATAGTGTTCCAAAGTATTATAATATCACGTACTGTCAAATGCTTTACTTTTTTAAACCAGAAGGCATCGTCACAATTAAAATGGCAAAGATGCTTAAACTTTTTTTTGTAGAATTAACAGATGAAACTTTATTTTCTATGATCTTCTAAATTTATAAGATGTATTTGTATTTCTATCTAATGGATAGAACATGCAAGACAGGACAACTAGGAATCAAGATGCTATTTACCAATAATTTCCTAAAGCAATGATTTGTGCAATTGTTTTTTAAATAAACAATAAAAAATCTATTAACCTGATATCTAGAAAATATTGAAGTTTGTTTTTGCAAACCTTTTCAAATAATAAAAACATTAATATGCGGCATATACCAACAACAAATAATGTTGAAATAATAATTCTATTTCTGTTTCCACTATTTCTCCATTGGCGTGTGGAAAGTCACAAAGTCTTAGTACATAGAATGTGAAGTCCACAGAATTATATTTATAAAAAGCTGACATACACGTGGGTGTGATGTTTCAGAGATGCTGCAGTTGGTCACCTGAATGTGGTGAAAGTGTAAAGGTGTGGTACTTACTGCTGGTGCGCTCCCTCCAGCATGGTGCAGCTTGTTCCTCTGTGATTCCAGATACTGACTGAAGGGCTTCTGGAGTGATGGGCCCAGCTTCGGCACGGACCTGACGCAGCCAAGGAAAGAGACAGAGGCAGAAGAAGTCACTTACCCAGGAACCACCCCTCCAAACATAAAGGCTTGAGCTGCTCAGCACTAAGGAAGAGCCTCAGAATGCTGCCCATGAAGTCTTCTTTGGGCTCCAGCAGGGGCAGCTGCTGAAGGCCTGGTCCCCCGGCCCCCCGGTCCTCTGGTGCCTCTGGTGCCTCTGCTCATTGTTACTGTGAGCTGGAGGAGGCAGCAGAAAGGAGTGAAGCTCAAACTCCTCAGCTCTGCTTTTATACTCCTCAGCTCTATAGGAGTCTGTGTCAGCCCCCTCGAGCAGGAAGTGAGTCGACATGATGTCATCACCTTTACCACCATTGCTGCTTTCTGGGTGGAAACACGTCCAATCAGGGCGTGTTCATGTCCTTATTAGGTCGCAGGGATTCAACTCAGCGGGGGGCTGGTCAGAGGAGATACCATTTTGAACTCATATTATAGTTTTACAATTTGTCCAGGTGCAGCAGCGTGAATCTGCTCCATGATAATCCCTTTGAAATATACAATAAGCTGTAGACTAAATGGAAATCTGTCTGCTTGGGACACAAACATGTTGTCTGGACTTCACTAGACTAAGCAAAAACTAGGGGAGATAACAAACACGGGGTAATTGTTGATGTCAAATGAATCTAACTACTTCTGGGTGAGTCATTCTTGTTGTCACTGCCACTTTACATGAATACACACAGGTCGAAGAGATTGGAAACATCCTTTATCAGCAGGGAAGCGTCACAGCGACTCCCTGGAGGACCTCTAGTAGAGGTCATATGAAACTCTGGAAAAGAACCTTGAATTTCATTCCAAAAAAACCCACAAATATTGTCTTTAAAATGGTCTGCTGGGTTTTTACCTAGAATCCTTATTAAATCATCTGAACCTGAGAAAACTTTGCTTTTTTAGCACCCGACGCGGTGTTTTCCCACCTCGCCGGGGCAAAGCTGAACACGGTGAGTCACATCGACGCGTTAGGATGGGACCTCACACGCCTCACCCCCAGAGCTGCAGGGATGGATCGCATGCAGACGGCGGGAGAAAGAAATACCTTTGTGTGGAAAAACGCAAAACGCGTGCACGTTTGCCTTCCGCAGTGAAAGCGTTCATTCATAGAGAATCCCCATACGGGCAGACAAAAGGCTTCAGAAGATGTTTACTAACGTACTGTAAGCCACAAAACCAAGAGGAAAGACTGAGATGCTATAGAGCGCCTCACTAATGCGGCCTCTCGCTCACACACCAGGACCGTTTAGAGAGCGACACTTACCCGATGAGCGCCACCATTTGTTCCACTATGTGCTTGCTGAAAGTGATGATCACAAATAGTTTCTGCAAGAAATAAGAGAAAGGCGATCAAAAGCCTGAATGTTAGTGTATGTGAGATTAGAATGTTTGAGAAGTCTGGGGCAGAAACACTCGGGATTCATGATTTGAGTTGCGTCCACATCTGCCACTGCTCATGGACACTAATTCACCAAACTCAAACCTGGTACTGAGCTGAACTTGGAGCTCGGAGGGGCTTTGTGTGGTTTGCAGAGCATCGGGGCGGCCGGGTGGGGTGGTGGGGTGAAACCGCAATGTTTGTGTCAGGATCTGAAACTGATCAGCCTCAAAAGAGCATGACACACAGCCCCCCTGGACCAAATCAGACAGGATGTGACATATATTGTCCAAGAGGTTGAAGGTAGAGAAATGGAAAAGACAAAAAAAAAAAAAGACAAAGCGCCTCCCTCCCCCTCTCTCACCCCCTGCAGCCTCTTACAGTCTGCTCAATTTCCTTCTCCCAGGTCGGCCTCCTTGTGTCCACTCTACAGCCCCTGTTCCCGCCGCTGCTCACAGTGCTCTTTGCTGGAGATCTCTTGGTGAGATCACTGACTGGTACCAGTAAAAGATGGATATGTTCAGTTTGTTAAGGCTTTAAGCGACTCACCCGCAGTCCCAGACCTTCTCAGACGGAGGTGAACATTAGTCACTGCTGTGGCAGACTCAACAACGCTCTCCTTAATTAACAATCGTCTTGATCTGGAGCATTTCTAAAAATCCAAACTTATTAGCGGGGCTTCTTAAAGCTTCCTTTCATGAGCCTGTTTGTATAGTCAGGATGTATCACAAAGCTCAATCGTGAGTAAAGGAATCCCCCGAGGAGGAGAGCGCCAGCAGAAAGAGTTAACCAGGAGTGTGCGATCAAAGACTTTCCCAGTTTCTCATAGTCATGGAGTCATGAGCTCAGAGCTCCACTGGATCTTTCCCACACGTTCTGAGGTTGTGGGAATCAGTCAGCAGCACATACATGACTTCTTTACTTCAGTCTGGATCTTTGACTTGTGGACAGAAATCTGCAGTGACCCAATGAAGCCGAATCACATTCGACACGACGGCGTGTGATCACAACCTGGTTTCGATTTAAAGCGACCAGTACATCCATGATAAACTTTTCATTGAAACTACTTGCCTGTATGTGCATCTTGATGATGGCTTTCCCAATCAGAGTCGCACCAAAGAAGGTCCAGAAGGGGACGAGGAAATGACCGCAGGTGATTCCAGCCAGGTCAAACAAGGGATTGGGAATCTGAAGTGTACAGATGACAAAAGACAATCTATCTGATCCATGGTCTGGACCTCATCCTCTTTTTTTTCCTGGTTCTTTCAAACTAAGAATAGTACATTAATACCAGCCACAGAATACAAAATGAAATATCTCTGCTATGTAATCGGAAAAGTGTCATTTTGAGTTTCTTTTGTGAAACGTTAAGAACACGGAGCAGTTCTGCTTCACACCACACAACGAGAAAAACTGAACAAACATCAACACTGTACTCATGAAACACACGACGTTTGGCTTTTATGCCAGTTATAAGTTACCACAAATTTGCAAGTGAAGCTGCTTATTAAATGATCAAAACATAAGATAAAGTAGTGAATTAGCCTTCAACAACACCCGGGGTCAGATGATGATTATTATTCTGAAAACGTCTCCTGACTTCCCCTGACGTTGGTCGGGACGGACTTCAGCCTTCCATGATAGAAGACGGGTGGAGAATCAAGAATCACTAAATTTAACGTCGACGATTCGGTGCCATTGGTGAATCAGAACCATGCGACCAGACATTTAAGTTAAATTTAGGGTTTGTATTTTTGAAACGGTCATAAATTCTGTCAAATTTGATGGACGCAGAAAGGCGATGTCTGGTAAACAGCCATTTCATTTGAGCTTGTTCTACCAACATCTTCAGTCAGACACCCTAAAAATAAAACAACCAGCAAACATCAGACTTTGTCCTCACCACAATGCTGCCGACTAAAAAAAAAAAAAAAAAAAAGTCATTCTGCACCTAATTCTAACTTTGTAAACTATAAATACCGCCCATCGTAAAACCATTATTTTTTTGTTTTTAAATATTGTAATTCACCATCTTTTATATTTGATAGTAGTATTTTACAATTTACAGTAAAATGTAATGTAACAAATAAAATGCACGATTGATTTGATCTTGCATGTTGAAGATTTCTTCAGTGAAGAATAATTGCTACTCACTGAAGCGCAGGCCAAGATGCCGAAGAAACCCACTTTCTGCACCATATGCTGGACTCCCAGTTTGGCTCGTGTGACAAAATCCTGCAGAAGACAAAAAAACAAAACTAATTTAAACACTTGGCATGATTCCTGCCCAATTGATATATATATATATATATATATATATATTCATTATGCGGTTTGACTTTCACAACCACAGTGAAATTTCAGACAAATCTGAACACTTGTTTCCACAAACTGTTATTTTAATCTCTTACAAAAAGCGCACTGCGCTGTACTCCTTGCAAATGTGTGGTTGTTCACCGCTCGGATTTTAACAGCAGCGCCGTCTGCAATGTTATTACAAGGAACAAGAGCCATGGTAAAAAGAAAAAAGAAAAAAAAAGTAAAGAATCGGTGGTACAATACCTCTTATTTCAGATCACTTGGGGGTGAATTAGTCTGTGTGTCTCTAAGAGCCGCCGCATCACCGGATTATATCAACATCCTGACAAGCCGTCACCTTCTTGATGTTCTCGCACACCACTTCATTATCTTTTTAATACTTTTCAGTACATTTGTTTTATACAGTTCAGAACTAAATTACTTTTAGCTATAAATATATTCCGTTTCTGCTTAGCACATTATAATTTCCATTTTTAATTGAATGCAGGCAAAACAAAACAAAACAAAAAAACAACAACTTGTGAACAAATGGAATTATGTCTCTTCTTTTTCCAACATGCAATCATGATGTATTGTTTTATTGTACTTGTTGGCAAATATATTTTGCATGATGACTAATATAAGGTTATTGGCTTATATTTTACTTATTTGAAAATAAGAAACTTTGGTTCATTTTATTTTTGGACTTGATCTTCTGATCTGTCAAAGGATTTCGGTGCCAATATAAAGAGACAATCTTTGTCTGACATCCGTGTAGTAACTTCATTTTGTCCATCTTTTTTTCCGTGACAATCATTCCTAAAACTACCATTTGGAGATCCGGTCATGACCAAAGTGTGTCTGACTGCTCATCCAACCTGTTGCCTTGTAAACAGTGATACATTCTGTACAGATCCCGAGGTAAATCCCTCGATGAATGAGGTGGTATTAGGTGGCCTCTTCAGCTTTTTTTTCTGCTGAGAACAAGTGAAGCGCACAAAGGTGATGGAGACAATGCCAACAGTTTTGTCTCAGTTCTGTTGTGCTGACTCAGCATCTGAGCCCAGCAGCCTGCAGTCATGTGAGCTGGGTTCCTGACAGTCCTGTCTGTCATTCAAATTAGAGGCCGGTGAAAAGAGAAGCGGAGGGAGGAAGCAGGAGGGCGGGGAGAGCAAAGCCCGAGGGATGATTAAAGGGGGGTGCTGTGCTCAGGGTGACTCACCCACGAACACACAGATTTACTGGAAGTGCAAGGGGGGAGGGGCTTCACTGAAGTCACATGCAGCTTTAAGACCAATCACCTGACTGTGGCTCTATGGTCAGTTGAGCTTTGGGAAAATTGGACTAAATCAAGTCAGATCATATCACATGAAGTTGGTAGGGAACTTCTAAACAACTCTATCATGGTGATGATTCAAACAAAGAGATACTTAAACTTTCAGTGAAGTTCCTGGTTTTCCTTTAGTTTAGTCAGTGGTGACGAATGTGAAATAGTTTTCAAGATTTGCCCATTTCTTTTTGGTTAATTGAATTTTTTGGGATATTAAATACTGAATTAAGAACTTCAGTAAACAGTGACACGCCTCAAACACTTTTTCCAATGGAAAGCACACCTGAGGTGGGGTTGTGGTCTTAAACAGTATTTCACAATATCTGGACAAAGTCATGCATAATAAACTCTTATGTGTGTACCACTCTGACCTGGGCACCCTCGGCCTGCTCGAGCATCTCCTCAAATTCTTCATAGTCTTCGTCGTCTGGATCAGCTCCCGACTGTCGAGCTGCTCTGGCCATGAAATACGGAGGCAGTTCCCCAATGGCGGTGCCAGCACCCTGAACATAAACGTCACACACCGTCACCTGTCTAAGTTTGTGTTTTACACATTGACAACACGCGACAGGGAGAAAATTCAGTATTTTGAAAAATCCTAATAGGGAATGGTTGAGTTGTGTGTGCTCACCACCGACTTCTGGCACTTAAAACATTTTAGATCCCACTGTTGAGTCTTTATTCAATCTGCTACTCACCCACATGCAGGCCTCCAGGCGAACCTTGGACATGATAGAGAAGAGAGAGATGGCACCCTCGATGCCCCCTCCTTGAGGACAGATGATCTGGTCGGGGTATGGCGGCTCTGGGAAGTCTGTGGAGCCGCACTCGTACGCTGCCAGGGTTACCGATGCTATGTGAGGACCCTGGGAGAAAGAGTGGACATGTGGAGTCAATGAGCAGCTTTAACGGACCTGCAACCGAGTACTGTAGCTTCAGTGAGCTCTGCTAACGGAGTTCTAACAAGAGAAAGACAGCGGCGCTTCGTAAATCATGCCAGAGACTGTGCGTGGCAACAACCATTTCAGTGCAGAAGGATTGGTAACTCTCGTCATACACAGTCAGTCATGCAATAAGCGCAGCTTCATGAGAGTCAAAATGTTCTTTTGTTTGTGCTCCCTTAAGTGTTTTGATCTATTCTTCATTCAGACTTGAGCTGGTTTTGCATGGTGATACACAGGTGGGGTACAGAGTCATTTGCCCACAGCTCCAGCAGCTGAGTCACCCAGTGATTCCGACAGGTCGGCCTGTCATCATTTATCACTGCAGAGCTGTCTAGTTACACAGAGCCACCTGGCCCACCTGAAACTACGACACAGCTAGTCCATTATTCCTCGTTGGGGTGATGCAGCGAACGCCGACGCGAGATGGACAGCGCACAATTACTATGTGCTGACTGCTGCAGACTCTTCACTGAAACTTTCCATCCCACCGGAGGAACGGCACACACACCCGTTTTCCAACCAAAGAAGGTTTAATTGATAATTTCTGCCCCCTGAAGTTTAATAAAGAGTGTTTAGGTGAGGGGCAAATGACTATAATACAACAAGCCTCAGATAGCAGAAAACAAAACAAAAAACTGCTCACTGAAACCTTTTCTTCTGTTCAAACAAGTTTATCAGTAATGGGAATGTCAGGAATCTGTATCAATTTCCTGAATGACCTCAGACAATTGCACGGAAATGTACATTTTGGCCTCTGGATGAAAGGTGTGGTTACAAAATAAATTCAAATTCAAATAATCTCTTGGAGATCATCAGCACAAAGCCCACTTTTTTACAAAGTTGAGGGGAAAGATCTGTATAGATAAACATTATAGTCGATCAACAAGCTTAAATCAATCAGATATCTTGATATAATTTCCCACACAGGTTTCATAAAAGCATGCATTGTTTTACCACAGCATTAGTACAAGTATCCAGCACTTAAACGCAGAGTTCTGACCTCCAAAACATCATGATGAATCATAAGATCATACTGTTGAATGGATCCCCCTCGCCCCTGTGAACGCTGATCTCATCCTCTCTGTGGGGTTTTCTGTTAATGCTTCAGGCTTGAGCTGAAGCCGCAGAGAAACTCTGATGGTTGAAATGTGTTACTCCTCTGAATCAACACTGGGAGGATGGGGATCCTGCCTATAGCTGACATCAACACTAAATTAAGTAATGTACAGATAAGAGCTGTTTGGAAATGAAGGGGAGAGGGTGCAAAGGAAATACACTCGCGATGAGCAACAGGTTGATATCATGGGGCAAATAAGTTGAGGTACGCCTTTCTGGGAACTATGATAGTAAAAGGTACTCGAATAAAAGAGAACATTCTAGGGCAAATATGAGACAAAGGATGGCTGCATTGTGTGTGAGGAAGCGGGAGTGTCGGTTTTGAGCAGATGGCAGGAGGAGTATCAGTGAAACATTGCGAAAAATAAACTAAAATGAAATAAAGATCTGAGCAGCAATCCAGACTTATTTTCTAAGCATCCTTAAGAGACTGTTGAAACTAACTGAATTATGCATCCAAATTATTTTCACAGTATGCTGCCTCACATTTTTCTATGGCACGTGCTGCAGTAATGACATGCAGATGAGAGTCACGGATTTCTAGTCAGACCACGAGTTTAAGGTTTCATGGGGACAGTAGATGGATGAAAAAACTAAATGCACTTTGTTTACTTAAATGTATGAACCTGGGTGGGAGCAGAGTGTGAATTTAGTGGCTGTTTATGCTGTAGACAGTGTCACAGAGGGGGAATTTTATCCGACTTTGTGTGTCTGTGAGTGTGACGGAGACTGAAAGCAAGAACAACGAGACAAGCAGAGGTTACAGGTGGAAAATAAATAAAATGGAAAAGTATTAAACAGGAAACCTCACCGGTGCCACTTTTTCAAAGGACTAGTACCAGTATGAGTACTAACCTTTAGCTTTTTGCCATTACCGAGTACGGATACAAGAACTTATTAATTACCATTAAGCCTAATTCTTACTCATTACTCAAAACGACGTGCGAAAGCTGCGTGTCGCCGCCAAACACATCTGTACTGCATCTGTAGCATCGTGCGTCCCGAATCTAATAAATGAACATATTTAAATCCTTTTAGTTTTATTCTTTATAGGTATAGCTCAATACTGATGGTAGAAAAAAAAACTAAATCAAAAAGAGAATTACTTCAGGTCAGATTTTGTTCACTAATTTTTCCAAGAGATCATCATTGTCACAATTAATATTTTTAAAATGCTTGAAATGTTTTTGTTTATATGTGACGAGTGTAGAATAACACTCCAAATACAGTGGTGTTTTGCGGAGTACTGACAGCAGGCTAGAGGTTTTATTAACTGAAAAACAAAACTATTTTCTATCGCTATCTGAAGCACAAACAATGGAGGGAAAATACTTAAACAACACATGAGCCACACAAACTAGATAAAAGTCTAAGCTTTTAAAAACTAAACGCATTGTTAATATTTCCATGGTGTGGTTTCACAAAAAAACGTTGAACTACCAGCCGTCGTTTTAGGAACTAACTTTTAGTTCACACTACAATAATGTCATTGAATGTTGTGAGAGCTAAAGCTGGAAAGTGTGATGAGTAAGAGTGTTGAAACTGATGCCAGGTTGTTCCATATGTGGGAGACAACAGCGTCTGTGCTGAGAAAGAAATGCCCTTCACATAAAGGGGAGAGAGGCAACGAGGTGAAATGTCAGTATTCAACACGAAGAGACAAGTGTGTACTCAGAAGCAAACACAAACAGAAGACATGACACCACAACATTATTACTGCACACAGAGGAGCAGAGGATCAACGCTCAGTTGGAAGAAATCAGTGGAGGTGGTGTTAGTAGTTTTGAGGAACAGGAAGGCAACAATTTCATCTTTTCCCATTGTTTCATTACGATGGAAACAGCTGAGTCAGCTGGCCCACATCTGCACAAGCTCTGTACAGCAGAAGCCACATCATCAGCACTAAGTGGACGCTGGTGGAGGGTTAATTCCTCTCTTTCATATGGCTAAATTCTCCATTCCGCCTATTTTGTTAACCACAGCCAAGACAGACGACAAAGATTTCAATGACTCAGTCACACAGTCACTTTGTGACTGCTTGTCAGGGGGGAAATTACACTATAGTCTTGGTAAGCCTCGGACAGATGGGTGACAACAGTCTGAAGTTTAAAAATAAAGTAAAACCTCTCGCAGAGTTCAGAGTGTGGATGACACCGTCACCTCGTAGCTGCAGGCACACATGTATAGGGGACTGGTGAAACACTGTAAAATGTCCAATCTGGATTTGCTGGACTGAGAGTGCTCCATTGCTCTGCCTCTTTTATATGCATTTCTTCTCCAACACACATGATTCATTTGACAATTAAACATGCCCCCCCCAGGCTCAGGATGTAGAACAGGATCACCTGGGCAAAGAGGCCTGGTCCATAATTGTGTGTTCACTCACATAGTGTTTGGCAAAACGTCTCCACTGGTTACAAACCACCACAGCTATTCGTTCACCTCTACACTGTGTGTATCACACACACTCAGGCCCCGTTTCCACGACAACGAACGTGAGTATATCAGCAAAACTGTCTTCCCTTTTGGGGGGGGGGGGGGTCCGTTTTTTTTTAACGGATTAGGTGTTGTCATGTGAAAGGTTATCGTGTAAACAGGGCCTCAGGCAAGAAGACGTGCATGAACATAGCATATGCTCAGTGATTGGCTTTTCTTGATATGGAACCAGGCACATTATACAGAGGTGCTACACTTTCTACTTGTATCCTGTTGGATTGTAATAACATAGAATTGTTTCTCACTTCAAACTATTCCAGGAGCAAACCTGTTTCAGGAGTTAGTTATGGAGGGGGTTGGTTTCCTGCTCTCCCTTTACTGAGAATAGTTTCAACTGTGTGAGACCTAAACTACATTTCCATTCGAAAAAAAACATTTGTTTGTAATTTAAAGCGATGTATTTCAATAGAAAATAAAAGCACATCACTTATCTGAGGTCGTTTAAATTTTTTTTTGAAAAAGTGGCTTGTGCATTTCCAAATATTTTGTGTCCACTTACCAGGTAGAGGAGAAAAGTGTGCAGACCAGTACCAAGGCCCACCGAGGACAGGATCCCAAGGCCTACCCAGTAGGCACACCATAGAAACTTCTTCTCCAGGTACTCCACATACTACAGAAAAGAAGAGTGGAAAGATTCTCAAAATATAAATCAGTTAAAAGAGAAATAGAGAAGAGCAGTCATTAAACTGGAAAGATTCAAAAAGAATATAATTTTAAACACTTATTGTGGTGAAAATGAGTCTGTTAGTCTTTTAAGATTTATAATGAAATGACCTTGTTTTTAAACATTATATGTTAAATATGACTTTTTCTAATTAGCTTTAATCACTTTCAATCATCTCTCATCTTGAGCAGTTTAAGTATTATCTCATTGTTACAGTGCATGATAAAAAGTCCTGGAGGTGAACTGAAGTGTGACAAACTGCTGCACAAACCAATCTATAAACAGAACTTCCAGCCAACTCACAGTGTGGTCAAGGGTTACTTGACAACAGTGCACACACCACATTATCTCCCACCACAAGCCTTCTTCTCGGGGAGTTTTTAGGTGGTCACACATTGACTTATCATTAACCTTCAAACGTGTCGGTGATGAAGCAACGGTGTTGATTTTTAACGTCACTCAAACAAACAAGTCCCAACTTACATGTTGGTGAGCGCCCTCAGTGGAGTATGCGATGGAGAAAAGAGAACATAACACCAAAAATAAAAATACAGCGCCCCGTCGCTCCCATAGCCTGAACGAGGAAGCAAGAAAACAATCATCAGTTATTGATTTTCCAGGCCATCAAAAAAGAACAAGGACATTAATATCTATCCAGCTTGGAACACAAGAGCCATTCGTTTGTTAAGACTTCTGCCATTTTTTTTTTTTTTTTTTTTTTTTAAACACAAAGAAAAGTATTTCAGCTATTTATTGGATTATATCATAGTCTTAAAAGAAGATATAAGGGTTTTATAATGAATGTCACTGCCATGAGTAGGAAAGAACACAATAAAAAACAGCTTGGCTTCTTACTTAAACGTCCACTCCTTTAGCTTAATGAACGTCTCCAGGAGAAAGTAGTGTAGAGTGGTGACGGGCCTCTTCCATAACACCAGAGACAGGCGCTCTTCTTTATCTTTCTGCCGCCTGTCTCTTACCGACGAGTCTGGGGAAGAAAAATCATTACAATCGCCCTGCTTAGCATATGTTGTAACACTCACAACATCGATTATTACATTTTGTTCGCTTGGCAAAACTAAATGCATGTTAACTATGACAAATATGCTTCTGGCCTGTTGCACCCATAAAAACCGAAAGTAGGCCAGAGTGAACGAGCACAGGAGCTTGGGTGACCTGCTCTCAGTCATCGCAGTTTACACAATATCAGTTGTCAGGGACACTGGAGGAATGAATGATAAGATTTGTACTATTGCCATGCCCCACAGATAGGTAGATGATAAAAACAAACTTTAAAATAAGTAGAACATAGTCGAAACGAAAAGGATTTTGGATTTTTACATTGAGTACAAACAATAAGTTTGCAAATAAGACATCATCTGACTATAATCATATAGTACTAAAAAAACTCCAACCAAAGTTATAAACCTGCATGTTTTTCAAAGCAAGGAGCAAATGACCACCTATGATCTAACACTCCACAGTCATGCTTTACAAGCATACAGTTACTGTTTTTACAACAGCTACTGATCAGTCGAACAGGCGTAGGAGTCACCACTCAATTCCCTGAGGCAAATATGGAGACCTCTGTCTGTGAGCACAAATGGTACAACACAATCAGAAAAGGCCTTCTGTGAGTTGGACCTCAAGAGGAGACAAATATAACTAATGTTTAACATGTTAGGTAATCACAGTGGCCTTTCCTGCCAGCAAGTGTCTTCTTTGAGTTGGCTGTGGGCACAAACTGGGAGTGTGAAAATGATTAAACTCGTAAGAGACAAAAATAACACAACTGTAATAATAAAAATAAACAATCATTCATTTGATATCCACATTTCAACTTGTTGACCCCCATCTTGGGCTTTCCAAGTAGAAATATGACTGTTTGTTCTCACACTGGATCTTATTACAAACTTTACATTCTGGCTTCCCGAACACAAAAAAACCCCCTCGCTCTCCCACGTAAGTGTGTGAGTGTGTGTGCGTGTGTGGGTGGGGGTGTGTGTGTGTGTGTGTGTGTGTGGGGGGGGGGGGGGGGGGGGGGGTGTAGATAGACCCCTCAAGAAATCCATCCTGTGTGGTATTTCCAGCGCAGTACATTCCTAGGAAAGTCCAAGTTGACCCAAACTAACCTGCAGACTTGCCATTCTGTTTGTCTTTCGCTCCTGTGCGTCTCTGAGGCTGTTCGCAGCTATCTCCATTGGCTGCCATGTCCATCACCGTGCGGCAGGTCAGGCAGTCTAAGGAAGAGAGACGGCCACAAGTTTCACTTCCTACTGTCCACAGAAAGACGACAGACAGTGCGGGACACAGTTCAGTCAGAAGAACCTTATCAGAGGCTGATAAGCAACAAAATATTTGTCAATGCGAGCATTTTCTCAACACGCCGATAGCATCAGTTATCGTAATAATAAGATAAGTTATGTCTTAGATTTGTCATCATCCAAGGATCAAATCATTTTCGAGTTTAGAATATTAACGCCAGGCACTTTCGGAATAAATCCCTAACAACTGCGAAATGATGTCCCATGCAGAGCGGATGGGAAAGGCACCTCGTGGAGGACCTTAAAGGAGATCAAAAGTACGTTGCCATGGAGACGGCCCAGAGCTCGCAGCTAATATCTCGGTTCGCCAAGTATCCATAAACACCGGTGTGACTGTGAGCGCATTGACTATGGCAGTGGATCGTCTGTGTGCCCCCGCTCGGTGTTTCAGTGATGTTGCTACCCGACAGGCTAGCCAGAGTCCGTATGTGGCGTTGGCGAAGGTCTGCGCTCTACCGAGGCCACGCGCAGTTCTAGTTGACTTAGTGGTGAATGTTTTTTTTAATGTGTCAAGTCTTCGATGTTGAGATGTCAAACGTGTACACATCATCACCCTCCACATGCTAACCGGTTAGCCGACACGCTCGCGGTTTAGCTCGGGACGTCGGGGATCGATAGATCAAACATTGGCCTTTAAAATCACTCAACAGTGACCTCGTGAGTGCGGACATGTGTAAAACACCTAGTTCTCAGCGTGTGGCCAATTTGAAGAGAAGCGGAATGCAATTTAAAGGGCAAACTGGTCGTTCGTTTTCAACAAAATAAATGAGTCGTCGTACCTCTTTTCCTGTCCTCTTCACCCGGAAACAAACGAAGAACTCGTCAAAGTAAAAGAGAGCCGCTGTCGAGTCGTGAACACGTTGATTAAACAAGATGTTTTTAAGTAACGTTTTCTGTAGAACATTCACACGTGACGCTGTAGAAGCGAGGAATTATAAAAGTTTGGTATTTTCTTGACTCTACAGGCTTTAGGTTATACAGCATATACCGCTATTGTGAAATCACCCCATGACGTACTTCCTTGAACATTTGTGGCGGTCCAATGGGAGGGTGACAGATTTTCACAAAACTACAACCGGATTCATTCAATCAAACCCTCATCTTTACATCAGCAAACACGTTCCTCCTTTAGATGGAACGTCCACTTTCATTCATAAGCGTGCTCAGTGGATTTATTCTTATCTCGACTCATGGAAATGTAAATTCCTATAGAAGTGTTAATGAGTCCCAGGCTCTGCCTCCAGGTTCATCCAACTGTGAAACAGGCCTGCACGGTTCAAGGATTTCTCACTCTTCTTGTGCCCTCAAACAACAATGCCACAGACTGAATATGGAACATTATTTTATTCGGTGACATTCAGTATTTTCGCATCAAACTACACAGAAAGCAATCGCATTCTTAATCATTCACCGCACATGTTTAATGAAGGGTGTGGCGTTCAGAGAAAACACATCAAAAATGCACTGAATAAATGTGTGTTCACAAAGAGGAAGAACAGTTTTTTTCCAGCGTTAAATAAAAGGAGGTAAAAATGTTCATTCTTCAAATTACTTTTCTATTCTTCGATTAACCGGACAAAATAAAATTGACAAGAACTCTTTATTTGTCATTAAATTACAGATGGGGACATTTTAACAAATGTAATCCCAGACAGCAATCTTTCAGTCTGTGTGAGTTGGATTCATCAAAGCAGAGTCAAATATTGACCAAGAAAATTCTTTGAGTTACCCATTTGAACACTGTGCACACAATATGCCGAAGTGCCACAAGACAAAATCCGTTTTGTTGGAGCAGGAAACCGCAGGAGTTACAACAGAAATGGGAATGAAGATTCAAAGTGCAGTGACTGCCCTGCCTCTGCTGCATGATGCAAGGTTGGATTCCAGGTCTTCCACACTGGAAAAAACATCACATTGGCTGAAAGAGATATTACAGTTTATAAAGTCTCAGGCAAGGTTACTAATAGGAACCATAGGCACCGGTTAAGCAGATGGCTTGTTCTATTCCTGGACAGTAACCTAAGTAGGTAGTGATACAGTAGTCCTTTCCTGCTGGTGTGTCCGCTCATTCATCATAGTGAAGTGAAGATAGAAACTTATCCACGTCCAAGTCCAGAGGAAAACAATCAATAAGTTTCTTCCTTTCCTGCAAAGAAAAAAAAATTAAAGTTTAAACCAAAAAGTGAGTTAAATGGAAAACTGAACTTCAACTTTCATTTAATGGAAATCACTTTGACATTCACCTCAGCAGTCAAACATAACGACAGAACATAAATGTGTTCATTACCAGATCGTACACACACAGAATAGAAGTTTAATCTGATAATCTCAAGATCTGCAATGTTTACTACAAACAAGACAAAAGCATTTAGCTGACACAAAATAAAACAGAGCTCAGCTGCTCTGAACTGACAATTAGAGGTGACATCAGAGTAACGACTCTGCTGTTTCCTAATTCCAACCACTTGTTAAACTGCTTATCTTGTTGAGAGCCAGAGGACACAGGAGATATTTAGCCAGTCTTAAATAGGACTAACATACAGTGACAAAAACTTTCACATCCACAGGAAAGTGACTGATGTCACTCGCTCAAGGTTATTTCCTTTTTATTGTGAAATCTTGGAAAACTCTTGGAAATGAGCCCCGTTTCTTAAGGTGTGTTGATGTTTGTCAGGTTTGTTCAGATTCAAACAAACCCCGGCCGGTGTGAAAAAAAATTGTGAAACCTGCCGTCCAAACTCAGAGCGCACCAAGCCAGTAGAACAAGTCCCTTTAAAAAAAAAACAACAGGCGTCTGCTGCTAAACAAACACTGCGCTTCAAGTGAAGCTTGAAGTCTAAATGCCAAACAAACAATATACAGGATGTGACGAGCTTCTAGAGTAATACATGCCTGGAAGAGACTGATTGATGTGCACAATGGAAGAATTCCTGCAGCTGTTTTCATCCCTTCGTATAATGTATAGGCCATTGGTGGGTTCTTAGCTGGTAATTCCACAATATAAATATTATTGTGTCACTTTTAGCCCACAACCCACTACATGGTTATGGAAGTCAAATTGATAGATTTGCATAACTGCTCTCAAGCTTGAGTTAAGTGCACAGATCAGGTAACCATAATTTCTACAATTGTGAACAGTGATTTGTTCCCGGTCATGGGGGACCCCAATTGAGTGCAGGTATCAGACGCTCTGCTGTAAGACACATCATTTAAATGAATACGTCTGGCTTCTGTGTTGTAATGAGATGTTCTCTTTTAAAACATGGATGCTCGCAGGAGCATTACACAAGGCTTTTACACACCCGATTGGGAGTTCAACATAATTCTCTTGAGTCAAAAGTCTGTGGTATGTGTTAAATATGTACATCGTACTCACCCGGTCCTTCTTTTTGCCGGGAGACGACTTTGCCTCTTTCTTTGGCGGGGGGCTGGATGAGGGAGAAGACTGTTTGCGCTTCTTAGAGGTCGAGCCCGCGGGTGAGTTTTCTCCAGCTCCCTCCTGACGCAGGCTGTCCTTCAGTGGGGTACCTGTCCTGGCGATTGCGGCGCGTGAAAGAATCATGAGTGTGTGCGCAGCCATGTTGATGCTGCTTTCACTGCCAGCTTCGCTGGCAGGGCTGCAGGTGGGCACGTCCGGGGTGTTGGGGGGCTTTACATGCTTAGGAGTTCCCTCGACTTCTTTACCCTTCTTCTGTCGGGAGGGAGTCCCGGGACAATCGGCAAGCGTCTCCTGGTTACGGCCCGGCCCGGGAAGACTCTGCTCTGTTCTGGCTCCGTCGGGCCTTTTGGATGGTGTGGAGGGAGAGTTGAGTCCTTGAATGTCCTGCAGCATCTCTGCTGCCTGTTTGGCCAGAGAACTGGTCTTTGAAGAGGCTTTTGTTGTCTTGGACTGGGTATTAGATGCTGGCTGAGCAACAGTCGAAGGGCTAAAGTCTCTTGAAGCCGAGGACGAAGGCGCTGACGGCTGGTTCTGTTCTTTCACGCTGCCCTTTATTTCATTCTCCTTGTTAGCTGTAACATTTGGGACCGTCTGTGACGGAGCCTTCTTCTCCGGACGCCCCTCACGTGATTTCAAAGGCTTATCTGCAGGTTCTTTCCTGCCACCATCCTCTTTGTCCTTTTTACTTCCTGACTTCTGTGCAGAATCAGAAGACAATGACCTGGAGCGATGAGCATCTTTACCTTTCGAGGCATCATCACGAGAATCGTGTTTGTGTTTCCCATCAATAGACTTTGATCTCTTTTCTGATTGGGATTTTTTCACCGTCTCTGGCTGCGAGGCACCTGCGCTGCTGACATTTTCACTGCAAGACTCCTGTATGAAGCTGTTATGATCCTGTTTCCGTGAACTTTTTCGAACATCTTTCTGATTTTGAAAAGGGTTGACAAAGCCTCCTCCGGCCAAGGGCTCTGCGGAGCATCTCACAGTCTCCACCCTCCTCTTGGGTTTGTTGCCACCCAAGATAGCAGGTTTAGTTCGTGATACTGACGAATTAGTCTCTTTTTCTGGCTGCTGAGCCGATTGTGATGTGGATGTGTTTGGATTTGCAGGTGTAGAGGTTTTTGCTGCTTTAGCGGTTTCTGGCTCAGGTACTGGAGGAGGTTCAAAACATAAAATTCTCCTATGACTGGAACCTGATTGATCCCCCTTCTTTGACATAATTTTCCTACCACCTGAAAGACAAGGAAATTAGGTCAAAAACGTGAAGCAGTATTGATTGAAATGGGAAGGTCCACAGTAGTGGAAGTTGTTTTTGTCAACAACAGTCAAACTATTATCTTCAATCATTTAAATCTACTCCAGCTTCACCTGAACCTACCAGCAGGTGCAGACTGCTTCGTTTTCCCTGTGGGAGGTTTGGGCTTCCCATTTTCTGTCTGTTGTACCACTACAGGGTTTGGTATGGCAACCAGCTGTGAACACAAGAGGTATTGCTCTCATTATTGATAGTCTGCACATAGTGGCGCCCCCGTGTGGCGACAATATTCACAAGACACTGAGAAGAGCCAATAATGCCTCTATACCGCAAAAGCAAATCATGATTATTATAAATTAGCAGTTTAAAATATTCCCTTAGAATTATGTTACCTGGCTGGACACCATCTGGACAGTATTCTGTCCCACAACAGAAACAGGAAGCATCAGAGGCTTAACAGGTGACGGTAAGATAAGTGCTGATCCTGTACACGAAAAAGAGAGATTTCAGTTTTTGAGTATCACTTCAACAATTTCAAAAAACAGCGGCAGAGTCACTGGCCACTGACCATCTGAATGCGACATTTAGGACAAACACTGCATTGTAAACAATTATAAAAATAATTGTGTTTATCAATGGAATGACTTTGTTATACAATATGCCATTATGTTTGAGATAATTGCTGTTTTCAAGTATTGTACCAAATATTCTGGTAAGACTGCAGGTGTACTCATAGAAAAAAAAAAAAAAGCACTCAAAGTGAGCACATTTTTGTAATAATCACATTCTCAACATCAGATAAGCAACATTGTCTTTTACTTCACAGCAAAAATCTGACTATTTGAGACAAATGTTGTGAAGACTGTCGTGTTGAGTTTCTCACCGGAGGAGAAGGCATGGGCTTGAGTTTGTGTATTCAATCCATACTGGCTGGCAGGCAAAGGCTGACTCGGAGTGACCCCTGCAGGCAGCAGCATCTGTGTGGTTTGAGCGTCTGTGGTCGAAGGTTCAGCCACAAAAATGTAGCTGGCAGAGGCTCCTTGTAGGGCAGAGTTACTAGTGTCCAGGGGAAGTTGGATGATAAAGTTTTGTTGGGCTTGTGAGGTCGCAGTTGATGAAGAAGCAATCAGCGCAGCGGCCTTATAACTGAGAGGACTCGCATGCACCTCAGAGATTTGTAACCCATTGACCGCCTGTGCCACTTCATCCGAAGTGGCCCTTGGCGTTGCAGGGCCTCCAGGAGACTTGGCTGGAGAGGAGAGATAGATAGTGGGCATCTTTTCCCCAGTGATGCTAGAAATGGCCTGAGTCAAGGCTGTGTCGGTGGACGAGTCCTCCTCGTGATTGTCACTTACAATGATCTTCAAAGACACGATGTCGCTGGAACCTGCTAGTGCCTTGTTTACTGTGCTGGGGTTTGTGGTCAAACAATCAAGTGATGGTACAGCCAGGGGACAGGAGGAAGCAGGTGTAGACAAGGCCGGGGTAGTGGCGAGAGTTGTAGAGGGAGACGCAGATGAGGTTGAGCCAAGTGGTGTGGCCGTGGATGAGCATGAGAGAGGGACTGTTGCCCCGGTAGAAGTACAAGTAGAGAAAGTTTCACTGCATGAAACTGACATTTCAACTAAATTAGAAGTCTGTGCTGGAGTCTTGTTCAGCTGAACTGGTGCAGGAGACAGAAAGACAGGTTGGCTGCTCAAAGCTGAAGATGGTACTGCAGCGGGTTTCTCTTTCAATGCTTGTGCTCGTTTAGTTTCTTGTTTTTTGCCCACATTTGAAACCGGCTCCACTTCCGGCATCGAAGTCACACCAGCATCTCCTGATGAAACAGTTGGAGTTGACACACTCGGGGCATAAGTTGTGTTGGTGCAATGCTTTGTGATGGGCTCCTGAATAACCAAATCATCTACAGGTGGTGGGGGAGTGTTCAGAGGTTCATCAAGATCCATTGGTGTTACATCTGCGCAGTTAATCAAGAGTGAGGCCTTTTCCATTCTATTTGTGTTGGCAGGAGGAACATCACGAGTGGCAGCAGGAGTCACCAGCAATCGAGCAAAATTGTTTTCAATTCTCGACGACCTGCCATTAGAGCTGATAATTATCTTCTTGATCAAGGTGGGAGCCATAGTCTTCCTGTTTTTGCGCTCTTGTCCTGGTCTCATTTTCTGCGTCGCTGATGTGGCGTCTGAAGCATTTGTGTGGGTTTGTGTAGCACCTGGATAACACAACAGAACAAGATGCAATGATTTCTATGACCAGGCTTGTGCAGCACATCAACAGAGGTATGACACCAGCTGCAACAACAAAGTATGCTTTTACACTCACAGACACGTACTCTTACACAGTTTGTTTCTACCTGGATCATCACTATGGGCAGGTCTGACTGTAGCTGAAGGTCCAGCTGTGTCACCCTCTTCTAGGATATTGCAAACATCATCTCCATCTCCATCAGTGAATTTGTTTTTATCTGCAATTATAAGATTAAATAAAAAACAAACAAACAAACTGAAATAACAAATACTCAATTGCACAATCAGAAAGAGCGGATGACTGTGACTTTAAAGTAATTTACATGAAATTAAATAAAAGCAATCTAGGCAATAATTACTGTAATCAAAGAGGTCAAAGAGGGCCTGAAAAGCTGGATCAGATTCTGTTTGCTCCAAAATATCATGGATGGCGTCATCACTCATATGAATTTCTCCCTGTAATGGAACAATATATATTATGGAGTCATGTAGCATCACACAAACACTTAGGCAACAAAAATCTAAAATGACAAAATTAAAAAACTGCATTTCTTTTAAGCACCTGTAATCCCAGGATTTCGTCAATGGACTGGTCCTCTTCCACTGTGCTCATCGAGGCCTTTGATGTTTGAGGTGCTGGCTCACTGATTTTAGAGAAGAAACAGACAAGGAGAAATTAGGGTTAGGATACGCTTGCATTATACATCACCCTACAGTTTGATAGATATGCAGCAGAGTTTCTGCAAGTCACTTACTTAGCCAGGATTTTGTTAATGTTTTCAGCAAGCTTCTCTTGCAAAGATCTGTCACCCAAAATCTTGTCACGGGCACTTTGAATCACAAGTTGCTGAAAACAGAGATGACGTTTTGTGAATTGACCAAAAAAAAAAAGTGCAGTTTCATAAATATCAACAGAATACTTTGAGATAATTAAAAAAAACCTGTTTTTAATGTAATGCAGTTAGTTAATGTGTTTTACTGTCCGTTGAGACAACGAGGCAACACAAATTCTTTAAAATGTCCTTTCTATCCATGTCAAAACTTGTAGATTTTGTTTTAAAGCATTGTTGCTGTGTCTGCACAATCTCTGTCCAAAAGAGCTGACAATCTGCAGGACTCATTTTACTTTGCACACCATGGACTCAAACTTTTACATGAGTGACAACAGTATACTCACAGGAAAGTTCTCATCAACACCCTCTTCAGCCTGAGGTTCAGTAGTAAGGCTACTAGTAGTTGCTGCAGGCCTGCTTTGCCCACTAGACCCACCAAGAGCACCGCTCCTCTTCCTGGGGGTGTCCCTGCAGGCAGCAAACAATTACGTGGCAGAAAATGACACGTCCAAACCTTACAATCATTGTCAAACGAGCTTGAGCTCAATCCAATCTAAACTCAAAGACGATTCACAGACTGAAGACTTGCCCATACAAACCCAAACAACACAATGAGCCACATATTAAACGGAGGAAACTTGATGTGAAATCAAGAACACACTTATTGTGATTCTTTGATTTCAAATGAAATGAGGGTATAATCTTCTTATGGATGGATTACTTAATGACGCGTTCAATATAAAAGTATGTGTGATGTCTACTGAAAAACAACTGCTATCAATTATCAAACAACAGCAACCCTCTTACCATTTCCGTCGACCAGGAGACATTGGCCCCGAATTGAGCCGATGCTCAGAAACAATGATGTGCACAGGCGAATCCCCTAAAGCAGAAACACTGTCACGTTTCATATAAAAGCCAGTTTCTATTTGTTTTACTTGAAATAAGCTCATATGGATTTGCTGAATCTCTCAGTTTCCCACAGACAAAGAGAGCAACAGGTAACAAAAAATTATATATATACATTTGATTACATGAAAATATATAAATAGACACTTTGTATAGGCATAGAAGTAATTTTTGTGGGAAAACATGCACGGAAATCTCAAGAGCTGGAAGCTATGGGAACACATTTACAGTGTATGCCAATGTTTTAAAGTCCACAGCTGTAGAAGTGCAATTTTATCAGTAGTTACTTCATGTTGTAATGGTGGCAATCATTAACAACATGTTACCACAATCAGAAAAAAGAATATGAACAATATTTTGCTTAAAAGTTGAGTGGAACAAAACTAATGAACCACCTTCAACCCAAAAGCACATCATATCTGGATGATGTTGTATGATACTGACTTGGTGTAGACAGCGTTCTGTTGACAAAACCGGGTCTGAAGGGAGGGTCACTGAAGGACACTGGAGTGGAGTGGCCAAAGGCGTTGTGGGAGGTGTGTACAGGGCTGATGATGGAACTCGTTTCAGGAATTGAAGAGCAGACAGGACCACCAGCAGGCAGCAAGGTCAGAGCCTGCTGCCGGGCCATATTCTCCATTTCAACACGGGAACGCACTGAAATAGACAGAGAGGCCTGTAAATAAATCACTTTCTCAAAAACCCTAAGTGTGCACACCGCTCAGGAGTGTGGATGAAATAACACAATGATGATCCATTATTACTGACTTCTTCAAATTTTGGATCTATTCCGCATCTATTCCATTTTATTGTTCTTTCAGGAGTTTGCGAGAAATCTGGCAGTACAGAACAGAATATAACATTGACGTTTATCACCTCGTAACAAGCTTACCTCTCTGGCATGCTGACAAAGACGGCGAGTTCTGGAGTGACCTGAAGGAAGACGGGAGGAATAACAGAATATCAGTGAAAGTCCCAGCTTACCCTGTTAAATTTGGGGCAAAACTTGAGTCCACTCTTTGCCATCTGTTTTCTTTATACTTAACTATGAGTCTATTCTTTCCAACATGTTTTTCTGCAGATAGTAGGTCATGTATTCAATAACTAGCAAGACCCTAAAATGACAGGTCCATTTGAAAAGCTTTCGAGTCATGCTTGTGTCTGAAGTGTACATATTTTACTGAACAAGCCAAAAGTTTACCACTTAACATTATCTTTAATTCAGTAAGGGCAAAATAATACAACTGTCAATCACTGTATTGTTACAATGGAACTGAAGTGGGCTCCACCGAAACACAGACTCAAACAGAAAATAAACTAGAAACTGAAAGTTACAATTCTCAGCGGTTCAATTCACAATTGCTGAGTTTTTCCTCATTTTAATTTCCTGATCAGTGTAGTTGGACTAAGGATTAGTTGGTGGAAAAAAGCAAAGTTCATTACTTAATTTGGTTGAGTGTGAAATCCAGTTTTTTCCACAGAGAGCTCATCATCACGGGAACATCGTGTCTGGACTCTGTGGGGAGAACACAGTTTATTATTACCACCAACACAAACAGCTCATGAATGGCACCAGGTGACACTAGCTTACCTTTAGTCTTGACAGCCACATACTCATTTAAAATGGTCGTTAGACCTTTCCCAAAGAGAGACTGTGCGTGGGGGAGAACAAATAGCAAGAGGTGCAGTCAGTCAGCAGTTTACTTTTTTGACAGGAAGATCTGAGAGTGTCCATGAGGAAGAGAGGCACTTACAAACACGCAGGCGGGGATGGCTCCGTCTCCTGTGGTGTGGTCGGCATATTCCCTCAGGTTCGGGCTCTCGTGGATGAAAGCTCGGCTTGTGGCTGACAGCCCCTCTTCTTGGAGGTACCCTGAGGGAGAAAGAGGCTCTCACTCGGGAGACAAACGGCAGCACAACGTGACATAAAAAAAAAGCACACTGGCTGGCGGACAGCTGGCTGGACACCGGCGAACGGCTGTGAAGCTTTAAGGCTTCGACTCGACATGTTTACACTCCGGTGTCACTGCTGGCTAGCGCCGCAGCTACAGCTTTGTCCCCGAATATAGACTCACCCAAAACAAGCCGAGCGACGTCCGAAGGGAGCAACATGACCGCTCGGTGGTTCCTAAAACGAGTGAAGCGGAAAATAGGTCGCTACATGTTTGGGGAAAAGTCTCGCAGAAGTCCGTTATGTCAAATTATATTAACCGTCAGCGGTATTATTGTGAAGGCGACGTCCTCCGAGGAGAGCTGCTTAGGCAAAAGGCGGGGAACTCAAGAGCACGTAACCCGGATGTGAGTGACAAATTTACCGAATGGAATTCTGGGACTTGTAGGCTGTTGTGACAGCTGATTGTCAATGGGTTTTCACGAGACTCATCATACACACATTTGAATCCATACATTTAAAACCTGTCCTTCTAAGTTAGGATCCGAACACAAGCTCTTTGCAGGTAGTAACTGAAATAGCTTGTTTTATTGTTGTTGGTATTGCTAAAGGACTCGCTCAGTAAAAAATCACGACCTGGAAATGATGCTGCTGCAGGGGCGGGAATATCCTACGTGCGTAAAAGTGCGTAAGCGTGCGCGTGTCGGAGAAGTGAAAACACGTCAAGAATGGTTAAGTTGTTCCTTGTTAGTGTGCATGTGTAAAAAGCTCAACACATCTGATCAGCGCCTTACCCTGGAGCCAGTAAGTGCACAGAAGCTACTTACTGTTTGAATGCGTATCGTTCAAGTTTATGTTTACTGAAGTGTTGCTAAAGGCTATGATGACTTGCAGTGCAGTTCAAGAACTGGGTTCATTGGTGTTTGTTTCAATTACTGTGTCGACATCAATCCCCTTGCAGTGGGTCTAACATTTACTAACATCCTGTCTCTGTGTCCACTCTGAAGCACAATGAGTCTGGCTTTACACAGTCTGCTGCTCTGCTGCAAAGGGCTGGACAGTGACAAGGCCACAGAGAGGAAGGTAAACACGCCCGCTGACAGCCTGGACATGGGATGCAATGTAGTGCTGTCAGACATTGGATATAATAAATGTGTCATCACTTTATTTCTTCAGAAAGAAGCTGTAAACTTCAAACGGCTCCTTTGTTCACCAGAGACTTTGCAAGAACTGGATCGCAACTCAGCATCCAAAGCAAAAGGGACCAAACAACTCACGTGGGATGCTGTTTTCAGGTGACCTGCCTCTGCTTGCATGCACTTTTTTGTTTACAAACGTTTTATCTAGGAAATGCATCCAAGCAGTCATGTTTTCCATTTTCCATACTCTAGTGTCAGGCTGGTGGCAGAGAGATGTAATTCTTGTCCCATGTTCTTTTGTCATAAATGTGGAAGTCATGCAATTTGTTAGGAAAATAGTTACATCTAGACACTAAAAGAAGAAGAGCCCTTGTTCGGTGAATGCTTTCTGTTTCCCACATCAGGTTTCTGCAGCGCTATGTCCAGAAGGAGACTGAGAGCATGCAGTCAAGTAGAGCCAACGTTACGGCTACTACGATGGCCACGCGTCAGAAGAAGATGGCTGAGATGTGCAGCCTGATCAAATACTTCATTCGCTATGCGAACAAGCGTAAGGGAACTCTGTTTGGGAGATCACAGGGTGTCACTCATTTGGTTGAATTTTTTTGGTCCTTTTGAACAAGTCTGATGGACAGCCATTGCTCTTTGTCATTATTTTGCAGGTGGTCCTCGTCTAAATTGCAGTGAGCTGTTGAAACATGTGATGGAGGTCCTGCAGAGTTCATACTGCTGTTCAGCCTATGGGGAAGATTATAGCAGTCTCCTTGTCAAGGACATCCTCTCTGTCCGCAAGTACTGGTGTGACATCACTTCATCGCAATGGCACGGTCAGTGGCATCTTACTCTAAATATACAGAGATTTATATGCTTGTATGATTCATCTTTTCTGTCATGGTTGTAAGAATGAATGTTTTTTTCTCATCATAGATCTTTTGGACATTTACTGCAGTTTATTTAACTCTTCATCCAAATCCATCAACCGTGTCCTGTTGAGCAGAGTCATTCACATGGTGGTGCAGGGCTGCTGCACGCAGTCTGATGGAGCACACGATGCTCTGTTCAGCTTCTTCTCCAAAGCCCTGCTCAACGTCAAGTGAGTTGTTTCACTGATCTTTGAAATGTCCTTTAATCTCTATTGAGGAGGTGCGTTAAGTAAAATACCCGAACCCAAACATTTTGTTGGTGTTTTTCCGTTGTCAGGCAGGAGAGACACTTGCTGGTTCTGGAGCATCTCCTGTCCGCTCTGAACATCTTCTTTAGATCAGTGGCCATGAACTGTCGGATGAGGGTTTGTAAACTGGGGGAGGAGCTCCTGCCATCTGTTCTCCATGTCTGGGCTGACATGAGGCCTAGTGCAGCTCTCAAAGAGGAGATTGTGGAGTTTTTCAACTTGCAGATGTGTATTCACCATCCCAGAGGAGCCAACACGCAGGACACAGGTTGAGTGATAACTTTGTTCGTTACTTAGGCTTTGTTTTTCTTATGGTGTTGGCAATTCTGGTTGTACAGACAAACCAGGGCTTTTTTTTAAACTCTTAAAAGTAAAAATAAGGTGTATATTCCATGAAATACAGCAACCCTGTGCTGAAATTGCTGGTTGTTTTTTTTAGGCTGTTGGGATGAGATTGAATTACAAGATGTTACTAACAATGTTATAAACTCACAGAGTCAGGCACAGATACAAACAACAAGTACTGTGTGTTATTTAACAAACCGCTTATATTTCAGGTGCTCATGCCGAGAACTGGACCAAGTGGAAGAGTCTGCTGTTCGATCTGTATGATGCTTTGGTCAGAGAGATCAGCCAAATTGGCAGCAGAGGGAAATACGTCACGGGGACACGACACATCGCTGTCAAAGAAAATCTCATTGAACTCACAGCTGACATCTGTCACCAGGTAAAGAAGCTCAAACCACCTCAGTTATGTCAAATGTGTGCACAGATTAAATCACATTTTAGCTTGAAAGTTCAAATCCCCAGTGTGCTGCTTTAGGTCAAGTCTTGACTTTGATTGTGGGTGGTGAACCGGAGTCTTATCTGGGTTGTGACGTCAAGTGTAAAAACATCAAATCGATGGTGCAAGTTGGAGTGACTTGCTGTGGTGATCTCTGTCAAAGGGAGCAGCCGAAAGGACTCTCAAAAGTGCTATATAGAGGGAGGCTTTCAGACAAATTTAGTCTCTTAGTAGTCTTGTATTTCATTTGTGTTGTAGCTTTTCACTGGTGACCGTGACATCCAAATCCTGGAGGTCACCCAGCCGTCTCTCAGGCCCACCCAAATGGGCAGTCCCAGTTTTGGAGCTCCCAGCAAGCGCCGGCGCATTGAAATGTGTTGGGAGGTACTGCGTGACCATCTGCAGCCTCAGCATAGCGACTTTGATGTCATACCATGGTATGAAATGCACAACACAATTCATGTATATATATTAGAATATACTGTTCATTTAAGTACTGCATTCATTATTTCTTTTCACTCTATACAAGGTTTACCTGATCTGTTTTCCCAAGGAATCACATGAAAACATAATTAGCCTCCTTTTTGTTCTCTCAGGCTGCAGATCACTGCGACGCTCACTTCCAAGTACCCGTCCACGGTGCCCGGCAAGGAGCTGGTCGCACTGCTGTCAGTGTTGTGCCAGCTCTTAGCGGAGCAGCGGCGAGGAGAGATGGGGATGTATGTGCTGCGCTGCCTGAGGGAGGTGGCCCAGTGTCAGGCCTGCGACCCACAGAGAGTCCAGGCTCACAAAGCAGAGCTGGACAGGCTCTGGGTTCGAGTGTGGGCCCTGGCGGTGCGAGCTATGAGCGCACCTCAGACGGAGTCCTTCAGCCTGGACCTGCTCTCCTCCATTGTGCGTGGTGAACTGATTCATATGGACAGAGAGTTCTGGAGGCTGTTTTCTGGGTCTGCATGCAAGCCATCTCAGTGAGTCTCTGTATTCACAATGATTTGTGTACATTTAGTATTTGCTGATATTAAAAGTGGCATCCTCTTTGCAATCACTTGTCTTTTAAATTCTTTTGTGCAGAGGTGCTGCGATCTGGCTGACCCAGGCCCTGCTGAAGTGTCCAGTCCCCAAAAGCCTCAGACTGACCTCAGGTTGGGACTTTGTGGGAGGCACAGAAGGATCCGTCTCACCGAGTCTGAAGGAGACGCTTATCGGCTGGCTGCTGATGAGCGATCAGAGTGATGAGATGGAGGAAAGCTCCAGGCCCCACCCCATCCTCTGCAGGTTGGCACTGTGTTACTTTTTCATTCTGTGTGTGTGAAAGACACGCTACAGATAGCTGTGTTTACATTTTGATGATAACAGAAGCTTCAATGAAGAAGTGAATTAGGAAAAAGTTTGAAACATCAGTTTACTTCTCCTGTTTATTTGAATGGTGTTTGTTGCATAGAGATATGTAGATTTATGTTTTGCTATATTTGTGTGCAGAGATTTTCCTCGCAATCTGATAGCCAGCATGTTGGTCTCTCTGACTCTGAAAGACACAAAAGTTGGCCTTAAATTTCTTTTGGGACCTGAAGGAACAGAAAGGTGAGCGATATGATCCAGGTCTTTAACTTTTTGTACAGTTCATGATTTCATAAGGTCATCTGATATCTTTGATTTTAATAATGCATTTGACATATCCCCCTTTTTCAAAGTGCCTTTCTTCAAGATCAAGTGTCCCGCAATGCCAGAAACAGCCTGGAGGAGATCGAGAGGCTGTACCTGCAGTTCAGCTTCAATATGCTGCCTTCAGAGATCCAGCAGTCCAGCGAGTCGACCAAAACAGTATCAGCCGACTGTGAGTTCGCTGTGGTCCCCGGCCTCAGAAGCAAGTTGGAACAATCTCTGCTTTGCATGGCTGATAATTTACTCAACTGCTACTCTCCTGATGTGAGTGCACCTTCGTTGGTGTTTTTATTTTATATTATTTTATTTTTTCATTTCGATATTCTCCATAGACTTTAAAGAGACACGCACACTGATGTTTATTGTGACTGATTTCCACAGTCTCAGTCCACTTCACCAGAGTGTGTAGTGCGCTGTTTCTCCCTGCTGACCGGTGTGCTGGCAGGTTACATCTCCACTGGATTTCTGAGTGAGGAAGAAGCCTGTCGCTCGCCACTCTTCACTAAGGCAAAGGTAGACATGTAACCTCACAGACATTTGTAGCATTTGACCTCACATTTGCATTAGTCACAGACGCGGAATATTCTGCTGTTAGTGGAAGAATTGCATCAGAAGGTTTGCTTAGTATTTATATTTACTTTTTTCAGACTCTGGCCCAGGACTTCAGTGCGTTTGTTTCGAGTGTGAAGGTGAAACTGACCGAGGAAGGAACCGTGACCACTCTGAGATCTGTTATGAAGCTGTGCACGCAGCCTGTCAGCAGAGAAAAGGAGGTGACGGAAAACATTGATTTTCTTTTTCTAAAGTATATAAAGACAATTACCAAATAATAAAAGAAAAAATTGGGTTAATTGTACGAGAGGTAAAAATGCCTTTTTTCTCCTCTGCAGGATAATATCAGTCATATCTTTTTAATGATTCTCCCAGCCAGCCTCCTCAGTGACTTGGCAGAAATCTGTAAACTGCTGGTAAGACACAGATGTCAAATACATGTCTGTAAAACGGTTGTGCATATAGCATAACGTTTTCTCCTATTTCTCGTTCTTCTCCAGTTAAACAGTGTTTCCAAGAGAATCAGTTCTACAGATGAAGACGATCATGCGGATGATGATTGGGAAATGACCAGAACTCAACAGGGGGATGAAGTTGTAATGTTTGATGACGAAGAAGAGTCCAGCAGCAGCTCTAACGGGACCCAGAGGCAGAAGGGAGATGTCTATGACAGTTCCTGTGGTCCAGGTAAGAGGAGATTTCTTCCTAAAACAAAAAAAAAAACACTTAAGTGGTGGAAATAACAATAAACCTCAATCCTGGATTACTAAAGAGTAGTAAAAGCATTGCATATGTGGCTGATGGTTCAGAGTGTATTTGTGGGGTTTGTATGAGTCATCCTACTGTGTAGGAAATAAAGTGTCTGTGAGAGGAATCTAAATATGGTTTTTATTAATGTGTTGGTTTTTATTTGAATCTCTGAATTACAGTGGAAGAAAAAATAGGTGTATATGGAGAAAGCAGGTGGTACTCCGTATGTCACCATTTAAAAAAACCCAACAAAAAACAGCAGAATCTCTGATCTGTCCTCTGGCAGGTGCAAAGAGCCTGTTGGCAGACGACTTTCTGGCCCTGCAGGATCTGGCTCTCCTCACAGTTCTGGAGTTTCTCTGTGAGTGTGGCTCCATCCAAAAGGTCCATGGTCTGCTCTTCAGGCCGCTGGACGTGCGATGTAGGCTGCTGCTCCTGGTGAAACAAATCGACTTCAGCAAAGCCTTGCACCTCAACATGGTGAGTCGGCGCTTCGCGAGGAGGGTCGGCGTTCCAGTGGCATCAACGTCTTTGCTGCCAAACATGAAAATGTGCTTCTGTTGCAGTATCTTGTCCTGTTGAAGAATCTTCCCGCTGAGGATTCGCTCTCTCCCGAGGAATTTGATTTGCTGCTGCGTCCTCTCGGGTACAACCTTCTTGTACCCATTCATTTCGTTGCTGTTGAGGTTGTGGCATTGTGACGCGAGTAACGTGCATATGTTGCTGTATTCGCAGGGATATGTGTTCGTTGTATCGTCAGGACCAAGAGATCTGCGCTGCTGTACTGCTCAGCTTGTTGCCCTCCATCAAAAGCCTCGGGAAAACCCACCATTCCCTCGAGGAGATGAGACATGTTCAGGGGCCACTGCTTCGAGTGCTGGCTGGATTTTGGTTAGAAACATAAAGATTTCCCTGAAGTGTAAAAAGTGTCTTCTCCAGTAGTCACAGTCGTTGGTGTTCTTAATGAGGTGACCACATTTGGTGGTGTTAACGAGTCTTAAAAGGTTACTCTCTATTTCTGACAATCGAAACATGAATTATTGTTTTCTATGAGCATTTGTGATCTCGCTAACGTCTGTTATAAATGATGACTCACACATTCGGCTTTGTTTCAGTACCCTGAGCCAGAAGGGGAAATGTGTGGCCTCAGCGCGAGCTGCATTAGTGCAGTGTCTCATTGCTCTGCTGGAGGTAAGCTCTGCTAAAACATCTCATCTCACTCCTTTTGGATTATGTATTTATATTCATGTTTATCTATAAAGAAAATGTATGGACACTTGATTTTGTATTCTGTGAAGCAATCCTTTTGGTTATTTTCATGTCTAAATGTTTACAGACCTCTTTTAAATATAAGGAGTTTTTTGTTTTTGCTCATTTGTTCACTGCTTAATTTGTCATAGTTATTCATCAATGTACTGGTTTAGAGAAATGGAGGCTAATTCTGCTGTCCTTGTTGTGTTTTGGACAAATCTCTTCTTTCAGGTGGACCCATGTTGTACGTGGGCACTCCTGAGCATTGGGAACTCCAACAGTGGGGAAGAGCAGCCAGTCTCTCATACCCTTCCATCTCACCTTGCAGATGACCACCACCATGTCCGCATGCTCGTCGCCATGTCAGTGGAGAGGTATGTAATAAAGCCATCTACAGGTGCTGGATGTTATTGTTAGTAAGTCACTCAGGCTTTAAAATGCTACATCACAGGGTAAACAGGCACATGAGAGAGATGATGGATGAAGTAAAACCTGTGAGACAATGAGGGTCATCTTATATTTGTACCAATACAGTATTTCACCTCCATTGCTTCCAGGCTGTTTCTGGAGTTCAGTCCGCAGCATCCAGAAAAGAGGAAGATGCTTCCCCTGAAACATCAGCAGGCAGCTTTTGAAAACATTTACCTGAAGGCTCAGGAAGGGATGAGGCTCCCAGTAAGGAAATGAAGTGCTGTTAAACATCAAAAACATGTCTATATTTCCCTCCTGTTTTTAAAAATCCTCTTTTTTTTTTTTTTGGGACAATCATTTGCAGAGAAGCAGGTCTTCAGTGGAGCAACAAGACGAGATGTTTAACCGCAAAACCACGCTGCTGAAGTGTGTATCTGTCGTGCTGTGTTGTAGTCCAGTGTGTGAAAAGCAATGCCTGTTTGCACTCTTTCAGTCCTATAAAGAGAATAACATCGAAGAACAGCTAATCAAAAAGGTAACGGTTTAAAGCTCACAAGCTTCATATCCACATATTCATACATCTGTGATTTCGTCCTTCAGCAAACCTTTTTACACCTTGCTAGATTGTTTATTTTTTTTTGTACATTAATTTTTCTCACTATGACAGATGTTGTGCAGCGTTTCCAGCATTCTTGGCTACAGGAGCGTAAAAGCATTTGTCAGCTCTCACCTGTACTACTTGGTGGCCGAATGGCTCTCACAGCGACAGTCTGATGACCGCTACACTCTCGGATCCTTCCCTTACAGTCTCCTCGGTCACGACACAGTCAAAGATTTCTATCAGTGAGAAAAAAAATCATTATTCCAAGTTTTAAAAAGAAATTCTACTAAGTTTAGTTGTACGTGGTGAAGAAACAGTAATCGATGACCAACACCTTTCTACATCCTTGTAGCTCCTCCTACCAGGTGCTGATCCCCCAGTTGGTCATCCTGGAGGACTTTGAGCAGGTGAAGTCCATCGGCAGGTATCTGGAGAAGGACGTGAGAGAGTTACTGGCAGACTGCTTTCCCAAAATCATGGTCAATATCCTGCCGTACTTTGCACTTTCTGGCCAAGATGCATTGGTCGCACAGCAGCGAGAGAAAGCCCACCGAGTGTACGACCTGCTGAAAGATACCAGCTGTCTGGGCAAACAGGTAAACACTGCAGGACTTTGTAACAGTGAGCTGGGACTGAAGAGTATCTTGGGGTTCTTTTCAGGTTATAAAAATATTTAGTCACAAGTCAGATTTAGCAGTGAAGGATGAAAAGCTTTAAATGCAGTGCAAACGGAGGGAAACATTTATTACACTTCAGACTTCCTGCACGATATTTACAATGAGGTGGTACATGTTCGGAATAATCTATCCCAGTCAAAATGACATGAGGAACTGTTCTCAGGTCAGAGCTCCAAGTAATTCAACACCACAGGTTGTGACGCGTCTGTGCAGAGTACCAGATGTACATTATCCTACATCATGTCCCATCTCTTGAAATGTGTCCACAGCAAATTGACAGCCTGATTCACAGTAACCTGGCAGACATCGTAGTGGAACTGCTGATGACCCTGTATGAAGGACGTGAAGCAGAAGGAGACCTGAAACAGTTCACTGGGTAGCAGTCGTTAAAATTTACACCGATTACTATTTCCCTCGGTTCATTTCATTTTCACACGTTTCTGTTCATTGATTTTACTCTTACAAATGCCTAAATGACCATTTGTTGCATCTCAGAGAACTGGATCCTCTACCAAACCCTCCATACTTCAGCTCTTACGTCATCAAATCTACTCTGGATTACCTCAGCAAGTGTCACACTGCCAACCACAAGCCGCTGGTAGCCATTCTGTCAAAAACACCAGTAAGATGTCTCATATGTGCAGATATCTATTCTGCATCAGTTCATCTTTTGTCTTTGTTTTGTCCCCCCTTTTCTTGATATTAATGTTTTTGGTCTTCTGTTTGGTCCGCGTAGATTTCTATCCAGAGGATCCTCCTCGCGGTGTGTGAGAGAGCAGCTGAGACGACCAACAGCTACGAGCGCCATCGCGTCCTCCTCATGTACCATCTGTTTGTCAGCCTGCTGCTGCGGGAGGTGAAGGACGGTCTGGGAGGAGCCTGGGCCTTCGTCCTCAGAGACATCATCTACACACTCATTCACAATATCAGCAGGTCAGCAAGATTCTGCTGCTATAAGCACATTTAAATTTTATATCTGGATGAATTAACACGACTGCTTCGTGCTCCCCTCGTCTACAGACCACTTAAGTGCGATGAGGTTTCTAACCGAAGCCTCGGTCTCTGCTGCGACTTGTTGACCTCTGTGTGTCAGGCAGCGCTGCACTTCTGCGACGATGCTCTGGACTGCCACCTGCAGGTCATTGTCGGGACTCTAACAGCTCAGGTTAACACCTCCATCTCACAGCAGGTAAGACGCAGGTGGTTAATAAAAAAATTGTGTTTAAAATTTATATTGCACACTCGTCATGCATCATCCCCGGAAAGTCTGTAGCAGTATCTTCCACATCTGGCTCCGAGAGTACGCCTCCCCTTTTTGATTCAGATGATTCAGACGTCTTATTTTTCATTTGGCTTCTGCAGCTTGATTATGCATGCATCTAAACAAATTATTCCTTGTATTTTCATTTAGTACGACTAATTTTCAGCCATTCACTGAGCAATTTATTTTAAATGACTTGCTAACATTTTCATACACCCTTAATATCTTGCAGTAGACACACGGGTAGACTTGTGTGACTTCACTATTAACAAGGTTGCCCATTTCTGTCTTAGGCCAATTAATTGATTTTCTTAGTTGCTTAAAATAAAGTTCAAATATACAGTGGAGTGCAGATATGGACATGACATTTCTTCTCATTAACCTCATGAAGCTGTTGAGCTGTTTATGATTTTATTCAGTTTTTTTTTTTTTTTTTTTTAAGATTTATTCATCAGGTTTCAAACTCTTTTCTTTCGCCCCACAGGTGCTCAGCTTGCTGCAGTTTCTTGTGATTGAAAATCGTCAGAAATTAAAAGACGCCATCAGCTGTTTGGAGCCTTTTCCTGACGTCCGTGAATTCAGAGAGCTGCGGTCTGTGCAGCACGAACTCAAATACAACACCAGCACCTTCACACTCAGACAGGTGAGAGCAACAAATGCACAGACACACACAAAAACCCAACAACCTCACAGCATTAAAATTCAGAATAGTCTCACTGTATTTAATGAAAAATCCTTTTTTTTTGTTTTTTTTGGCTGTTGTGTATCACCAACCTATATTCAGGAATTGACATAAATAAACAAAAGAACCCTAAAACAGCCCTTTCCTACATAATCCATCTTTTTATGTTTTGCAGGAGATTTCCCACTTCCTGTCAGTAACATCATGTGACTCCTTGCCACTGACTCGACTGGAAGGGTTGAAGGATTTGACCCGACAGCTGCACGACAACAAGGGACAGATCCTGGAGTTGCTCAAAGAATGTCATGGTATGAAGCTCAAGAGGAGAAACTCGCTATGCATGATGGATGTTCTCTGTGTTCTGAGGTTTTCTAAATGTCTTGCAGCTGACCCCGGTGACAGCGTGCTGATTAAACTGGTCCTCAATCTGCTGCAACTCTGTAAACTGGCAGCCAACCACCCTGGATGTGCTGAAATACTGGGTATGGAATCCGAGTACTTCCACCGCAACAGCAGGATGAGTTTGTTGGTGATCATTTCTGTACAGTTTCATGAGTTTGAGACAAATAGTGTTTTTGCCTTCTTCTGCTGTATAGTTTGCGTGTTGGCGCAGCACTAGAATTCCAAATGTGGCGAGTGGTTTGAGGAAATGATGCTACACGGGTTGTGTTATTTAGTCACTCATGTGGGAGGTGTTGGAGTTTTGTTTGGAACTTATATTATTCTTCTAAAATACATTTTCCAGTTTCATTTGATGCGTCACGTCACTATATTTTATATGTTTGTTTCAGAGGCAGCAGGCAACTGTCTGGGAGAGTTGGGTCCTGTGGACTTCTCCACCTTTGCCCTGCTCCACGGCAGAGATCCTCTGTATGAAAAGGCCGTCTCTCTCTTCACCTCCACCGAGTCACAGTGTCTGTTCATCATCCTCAGCTGCATGAACAACGCCCTCACTCGGCACCGGTAAAGTTATGGGCTTACATTCACACACAGTCACGGAGCTGCCGTGTCAGGTTCAGATTCTCTATTGCAGTGGTTCCTAATTCTCCACTTGGTTTGTAAAGCCAACCCTGCCCCTTTTTAGAAATACCACCATTTTCATTACCATTAATAGTCAAACTCTACGGCACTTGTTTTTAGTAAATGTAGAACTAATATTAAACAGTAATCACATTGATTGTGGCATCATTGAGCTGCACTCCTCCAATGGAAATGAGCAAACATGAAGTTAGTGGCTGACGTTGATATTTGCTGTGTCCTTTGCCAGTGTTGAGGTGAGGCGGGCAGCAGCTCAGTGTGTGAGGGACGTCCTGGCGACGCAGTCTGGAGTCGACTTCTGGGAACAATACAAAGACAAAAAAGATCCCATGTTGGCTTACCTCAACCCCTTCAGGACACCTAAGAGCAAGGTGCAGTGAGCATCTTTCTTTAAAAAAAGGAAAATAGAATAAAAAATACATTAAAGACAAAAATCCCACATGATTATTTGTTCATAGAGTTTGCTTCTTATCAGTGTGTGTCGTCCCTGATCAGGTGACTGAAATGAAAGCTGTGGAGAATACGCAGGCCATGGAGAAGCTGCAGAGTCAGGAGTTTTGGATTCCTAAGGCGGGGACACACCGGGCCTGGGTGAAGGCTCTATGCACAGCGCTGCTGGACGGCGGCGGAGTCAGGAGTGAACCTCTGCTCTTGTCTCGACCGCTGTGTCTGGTGAGCACATGAATGCGAACTTCAGTTCACATCATCACGTCATTCTCGGTTTTTCTTGAGCAACTTAAAGAACACACACCCGGGGTAGCCAAAACGTTGGGACACTGTGTTAAAGGCGAACAAAAACATCATGAAAATTATTGCAGAATTTGAAAAAAAAAAGCCCATGATTCTTATCTATTATTTTGTACTTTAAACCAATTTGTGGTGTTTATTATTGTTTTTGTCGCATGCTGTTGGCGAAGCTGCTCTAGATTGACTCTGTGTGACTCCAGGTAAGCGTGGACTGCTGTCACACTCTGCTGCCTCTCATCATTCACTCCATCCTTCGGGACGACTCAGACGGCTCATGGAGGACGCTGCTTTCCTCCCACATTCAAGACTTCTTCAGCTTTTGTTCCAGAAGCGCTCAGGCCTCCAGTCGCTCCGCCACACCGCTCAACTCAGACTCTGGTGAGTTTTACACTCGGCCAGGGTTTTATGATAGTAAACTGAAATGCTACACCTTATTCATTCCCGCACCTTGCACGTTTTCATCTGTGATAACTTTATCTTTCTTTTGCAGAGTCGGACGCTGCAAGCAATGGCTTGTATGACACCACTTCTCTGCGTACCATGCTTGCTGTGATTGACTACCTGAGACACCAGTCCAGATCGGTGGAAGCTGCAAGGTTCGGAAATATTAGTCGACTTTTTTTTTTTATTTAAACTTGCTCCCGTTTCATTGTTTAAACTGATTTAGGATCAGTCTTTTTTTTTTTTTTTTTAATAAATACTGTTTGCATCTTCCTCTCAGTAACTCCTGTGGTACAGTGTGTGACTCGAACTTCTGGCTGGAGCTGAACTACCTGGAGGTGGCCAAAGCTGCTCAGTCCTGCTCGGCTCACTTCACAGCTCTGCTCTACATTGAAATCTACGTCGACAAGATCAAAGCTAACATGGACCAAAGTTGCAAGTAAGCAAGAAGTACTTTTATTTATTTTTTATTTTTTTTACATTGACTTCAAGTTTCACCTTATTATATTAAAACTTGAATTAACTGAAACGTTTACTTCAAATCTCTTTCCGACATCTGTAGAACAAAGTCTAAAGCAACCCGCAAAATCAACTTTGAGGAAAACAGCCAGAACCTCAACATCTCCAGCCTGACTGAGAGGAGCGTACACGACTCTAACATCAGTCTGCAGGTCTGCTTTTCTTTGCAGACACATTTTTGCATCAGCATTTATTGATTTTTTATTTTTTATTTTTTTTAAAGTAACTGTAAAAACAGGAATTCTTGTTCAGTATTATTTCTGAGAAGTAGTGAGTTACACAAGGGTCATGCTTGATGAATCAACAACTTCAAAACATGTAAGAAATAGGATTTTTCCAAAGCTAACTTGCTTGATAGGCAATTCAAAGGTCACTCTGTCTTCTGCATCAAGAGTTTTTTTTTTTTTTTCTCCACACATTTGTTCTGGTTCTGATTTTTTTCTCTCGCGTTAATAGGAGCTGCTGATTGAGGTTTATCGGAGCATCGGAGAGCCTGACAGTCTGTACGGTTGTGGCGGGGAGACGATGACATGTCCACTGACACGGTAGAAAAATTATTTTTAAAATGAACATTTTTTGCGGTTTCCTATCATATACATTCTGATTATTCTAACCAGTGACTGTGTGTGACTAATATTGCCACCTTTCGTCTGAATTTCTATAATGTTCCAAAGGGTTTGGTGACCTTCGAAGGGAACAGCCAAAACACTTGATTAGGTTTTTGTTCTTGTTGTCTTTGTGATTCTGTTATCCTCATGATTTCTAATGTGGTTTTGTGGTTAAAACAGGATTCGGACATATGAACACGAGGCGATGTGGGGCCAGGCCCTGACTTCATACGACCTTCACCGCTCTCTACCTGAAGTCACCCGACAAGTGGGAATCATGGAGGTTAGATTGTAGAGGCTGCACTGTTAACAGCAAGGTTATGATGACTCATGACATTTTGTGAAAAAAAACTAAACAAAAAGATAATGACAAGTAAACCTGCTCCTGACACACATGCATTAATCTTGAGTGAACCTAGTATTTCTCTTGAATGTCCCCACAGAGTCTGCAGAACTTCGGTCTGAGCAGCATCCTGTCCACCTACATGAAGGGTCTGGAGAGTGAGGGGGTGGAGTGGGGGTCTGAGCTGCGTGACCTCCGCTTCCAGGCGGCGTGGAGGAACACGCAGTGGGACTTTGAGGTGTCCGAAAGGTGAGGGGGAGCCACAAGTGCACAAAGCACAAGATATTTCTCAGATGTTGTCTACTACTTTGTAACATTTCCTTTTGTGTTTGATTATCAGGAGAGAGGAATCCAATCCCAGCTTCAATGAATCTGTGTTTTGTGCCATGCAAGCGCTCAGGGACAAGGAGTTCTCGTTATTTGATGAAACCCTCAAACAGGCCAGGTATGGTGGATTCCTGGGCTCCATTCATCCTGCAGGTCTGAATGCTCAATTCAGATTTCTTTGCTGGGATCTGATTCAGTTGCATGATTGTTTCCATTATAAATGTCCAACTGCCATCATCAGATTTCAATTTCACAAGTAAAGAAAAATGGATCTGTATATACAAAAGGGGATGTGAAGTCACTGGAGTGTGCTGTGTTTATGTAAATATTAATGCTATGTGTATCTTAGTATATGTATCAATTTTGAATTTGTTGTGCACTCAAGCTGGCAAACCTTTAGACTTCAACCTAAAGTTTAAGGAAGGTGCAGAATTGCGACATTCGTCTCAAGAGATGCATCAAAATCATTCAGACCGAGGGTGTAAAATATACATCCGTTTGTTTTTTTTTTTTAAACCAAGATTGTGCTGTTCAGATTAAAAAAATTGGATATGGCTGCATAGCTGATGAAGGAAACATCAGATTTGGGCCACTTTTGCCTGCGGTATGAACACAGCCCTTTATTAAAGGTCAAGTATAAACTTGAAACAGATTTCCAACACATGTTTGTTGTTTTCCACAGGGTGGCTGAAGTGGAGGAGCTGTGCAGAGGCAGTCTGGAGGCTGTTTCTTCTCTCTACCCGGCCCTCAGAAACCTGCAGAGCATCAGAGAGCTTGAAAGTGTGAAACCTCTCTTTTCAAGGTTATTACAACTACTCAGCTGCAGCAGCGACATCCAACGCAGTCACATCGACACTAATGCTTTCTGCGGGATTTGTAGAGTCTGGTCGTTTTAACTTGTTTGTTCTCTTTTTTTTTGTGTGTCAGACCCTTCTCAGATCTGGCTTTAAGTGGAGTTTGCAGACAGTGGCGGCAGCACTCCCAGCTGCTTGTTGACAGCGACTTTTCTTTGGTGGAGCCCATTCTCGCCGTCCGCTCTGCGGCCCAGCACATCCTGTTATCCAGAACCACGGACCCCGACAGTAACCAGTACCTCAGCTCCGTCCTCACCGACCACCTCATGGAGCTCTGCCGATTGGCTCGTAAAGCTGGGAACACGCAGGTAGCGTCACGGATGTGTGCATGCGGGTGTGAACGTGGGCGTGAGGTGCAGATCGGTGACTGATGGTGGTCCCTGTCCAGCTGGCAGAGCGTGCAGTCTACCAGATGAAGCAGCACGGCGGTGCTGATGGGGAGAGCTTTGTGTCCGTGCTGGTTTCCTCGTGGCAGCTGGAGGAGGCTCAGTTGTTCTGGGCGAAGAAAGAGCACGATCTGGCTCTGAGCCTGCTGAGGCAGATGATACACAAACTGGAGGAAAAGGTCAAACACACAATCTAAATGGCCTGATAAGTGTTACAGTCTTTGTATTGAGCCTCATTAGGAATATTTGTAACACAAGATGTGGCCTTCACCTCTATTCAGTTTTTTTCTGTGTCTCGCTCAGGTGGATATGAATCCTTCTCTGGCACCAATCTACACGCGGAGCCTCAGACTGTGCGGTAACTGGCTGGCTGAGACCTGCCTGGAAAGTCCTGGAGTCATACTTAATAATTATTTGGAGAGGGTAAGATCTCGTTGTTACACCCTTATTAAAATCACAGTTCTTAGATATGCGTTCCTGCAAAAGTAAAATGTGAATGTCTCGTGCGGAGGTTTGCAACATTAAAGATCAGAAGAGCAGTTTTTGTCACTTTCCACCAAATCATAATTAACTGGAGCCGCAAAACACCATTAACCTTAAAAATGCTCTTAAATTCTCTTACATAGTTTTGAAATATGAACATAATGTTTTATGTTGCATTTATGAAGTTGCAATTACAATTTAGGATGGTGAACATTTCATCAGATTTCCAGGCTGGTTCTGTACTTCATTTTAGAGGTTTCAACTTTTTTTTTTTTTTTAAAGAAAATTTTGAGATTTTGACAGTTTTAACAATTTTGACTCTTTTTTTTTTTTTAAAGCAGTTTCATGTCGAAACCCTCCCACCCCCAGTTTTAAGCTTCTTTCTTTTAAACATCCTCGTCATTTTAGGGATCTTTTAAAAACTGTTTTATCACTTTTCGTTGTGCCTTTTTCTGCTTTCTGTTTTCTTAACTTTTGCATTCAGGCATGTTTTTTGTTTGTATTTTGCTCCCGACTAATATTGTGAAGGTTGTGAAAGTTGCTCTCGATATCGATAAATGTTTTACTGTCTCTCAGGCGATGGAGATTATCGAGCAGGAGTCACCGGTGCAGGATTCTGGGCTCCTCAGCCAGCGGACAGAGGCTTTCCTGTCTCTGGCTCGCTTTTCAGATGTTCAGTACCAGAGTATTGACAAATACATGAAATCCTCCGAGTTTGACAACAAGCAGATGCTGCTGGAGAAGGCCAAAGAGGAAGTGTCTCTGATGAGGCAGCGTAACTTATCCAACAGCAGGTTATTATCTCTTTTTCATCTTCTGGATGCAAGATAGGCCGGTGTGCTTGCGAAGGCTCCGCCAAAGCGATGCACAATCTCCTCCTCTGACAGGTACTCGGTGAAGGTGAAGAAAGAGCTGGAGCTGGATGAACAGGCTCTGTTGAACCTGATGACAGACCGGCTGCGCTTCCTGTCGAAGGCGATGGAGAATTACATCCGTTGTCTGGAGCAAGGCGAGGAGCACGACACCTGGGTGTTTCGCCTGGCTTCGCTCTGGCTGGAAAATAAGGACCTGAAGGACGCAAGCGACATAATGGAGGTTCGCGAGTCAGACGTTTTAATGCCATGTCTTTGCTTTGTGAGCCATGAATAAACAAACAAAATAGTTTCAGAGTTTTTCTCATGTGATTTCTTGTTCCAGAAAGGGGTCCAGCAGATTCCCTCCTACAAGTTTCTGCCTCTTATGTATCAGCTGGCTGCTCGAATGGGAACCAAAATACAAACCGCCAATGATGAAGATACAGGATTTCACCATGTCCTCAATGATGTAATGCCTTCTTTTTTCTTTTTCTTTTTTTTTACCTTTTTATGTGATACATCCGTGTAGCAACCAGTAATGTATTAAGATCAAATAAGGTAACAATTTTGGCCATTTTGAATCTAAAAAAGCCAGAAATGAACTAAAACAGTGCTGCATAGTGTTGCCGTCCAGTATTACTAATTGCTCTATTTCATTGAATTGTATTTTTGTAGTAGATGGAAAATGTTTTGAATGAATTGCACCACATTCCTCGTTTTTCTGCTTAAATCAAAGTTCAGGTTCGACAGCTGCTCTACTTGTTGTCTCTCCTCTCGTAGCTCATCAGCCGAGCCTCTCTGGAGCACCCGCACCACACGCTCTTCATCATCTTCGCTCTGGTAAACGCCAACAAAGACGAGAGTTTCAGCATGTCCCGACCGTCAAGGGGTGCACCAGAACAACCTTCACAGTTCGACTCGGTGAGATTTAAAAAGAAAATTGTTAAATATTGTGTGACGTTGATATGTGTATTATCCATCCGAGTATGCGTTTGCTTCGTTCTGGTTTATCTTGGACACGATATACGTTCTAAACAAACGTCTTCATTTCTTCAGTTTTTTTATTTTTACTTTTGCCTGTTTTGATCCTCCAAACGTTTGAGGACATTTTGACGGTCTCCCTCATGCAGGAGCGTTCAGACGTGGCCCGGAAGATCATCGGTACGATCAGGGAAAAGCGAGCCACCATGGTCCGAGACATCGAGCGCCTGTGTGACGCTTACATCACTCTGGCTTACATGGACGCCAGCAAACACCAGACCGACAAGAGTGAGTGGTCCATGCACAATGATGCACGGAGACAAAAATACTGGGTAGCGGTCTCAACAATTCATGAATTTCTTTACTGTAGATTCAAAATGGTAGAAAATGATTTAATGCCTCAGTGTTTTTTATTGACAGTGAGCACATTTTGAAAAAAGAGATGCAAATTGCAGGTGATTGCAATTTTTTTTTCATGTGAGATTGAGGCTCAGGTGTCTTACGTTTTACATTCTTGTTTCATTTCAGAGGCGATTCCCATCCCTGCTGATCAGCCCATCATGAAAATAAAAGACCTGGCTGAAGTTGCCATCCCGACCGTGGAAATTAAGGTAAAAAAATAAAGTTTTCCCAAGCTTTCTTTAAGGCAGGTAGGCTTTGATGGAGGGTGCGATTGACCTCTAATAATGGGAAACACAGTCGGGGAAAGAGGGTTTAGATGAACTGATCAAAATTATGCCGTTTTAAGTGCAATATCGTAGCAAATAACACGACACTGAAGTAACCAACACGTAAGACGACACTTTTGGGAAAGTTTACGTTGCCACAAGTTGTGTGTTTTTGTGAACAGGTGGATCCGTCCGGCCAGTACGAAAACCTGGTGACTGTCGGATCCTTTCAGCCGCACTATCGCCTCGCTGGAGGAGTTAACCTGCCCAAGATCATCGACTGCTTCGGCTCGGATGGCATAAGCAGGAGACAGCTGGTCAAAGTAATTATAATAACTGCAATTTACAACAAACACCTTAAGAACACAGACAAATTTAAGTAACGTCCACTTTTCTTGAAAGCATTCGTTCAGCTTCTTCCTTCTACAATATAATGAGTTAACGCTTAACGCGGCCTCAATAGGACTTACTAGTTGCATTGGGCATTTATTTAATTAAATTTTATTTCAATTCAGTTCAACTTTATTTATATAGCACCAAATACAACACAGTAATATAAACATGCTGCCATATGGTTTGTGTGTGTGTGTGTGTGTGTGTGTGTGTGTGTGTGTGTGTGTGTGTGTGTGTGTGTGTGTGTGTGTGTGTGTGTGTGTGTGTGTGTGTGTGTGTGTGTGTGTGTGTGTGTGTGTGTGTGTGTGTGTGTGTGTGTGTGTGTGTGTGTGTGTGTGTGTGTGTGTGTGTGTGTGTGTGTGTGTGTGTGTGTCATTGTTTGTTTGAATTGTGCCTGCGTTTATGTTCCAAACACGTAGAGAAACCTTCATTTTTTCGGTCTGTCTATCTTTTGTGTTCTCAGCTAAACAAATCTCTGCTCTTTGATGCTGGAGTTGCGCGTGGTCTCCCGTGAATAAAGCTGCTCATTTATAACCTGGGTTATTTTCCGTTGAAGTTTGCCCCGTTTGGTAATAATTAAGCCTGTTTTTGTAGCGGGCGAACCTAAAAGGCTTTCACATAATGAAGACATTCTTCAAGAGGCAGCTGAGGAGTGTTTGTCGGAGTGTGTTTGTGTTTGCAGGAACACTTGACCGCCACTTCAAGGCTAATAATTCACCACTTTGGACAGTCATGGTGAAATTGCTTTTTTTTTTAACTGAAATAATTAATGACTATGTTTGGTTAAAAAGTGAGCATGAAACCCAAATTAACAACTCCTTGATACAAAGTATTCCATGTATCAGTGAGTAATCTTTAAGTCATCCATTCATCCATGTTGTCCTGTTTACATGCTGGATTTGATTTGAATCCTTGGACAGGGCGAAGGGATAGAGACGGCCACACGCACACTGCCACATTCACATTTTCAGGCAATTTAGAGTCACCAGTTAGGTTAAACTATCTTGCTGTGTGATGTAACATTAGTAAGTAGAATGGAACACAAAAAGACCCCCAACCTCAACTGGAAAATGAGGTTTTCTCACTTTGAGGGCTAACCACTTCATTTTGTTATATTCATCACTGTTCTGTATCGCGAAATATGGAACTGGACTGACATCTCCTCTCCCAGGTCTGACATTTGGTAACTGTTTTCATTGTCCCGCAAATATTGAAGCGAAAGCACAAGTCCGGATGCTAAAACGCCAGCACGACTGAAAGTAATTATTGGTTGCTTGGGAAGCATTGACCCTTCACTGTGTGTGAGCAGGGCCGGGACGACCTGCGGCAGGACGCAGTGATGCAGCAGGTGTTTGGCATGTGCTCCATGCTCCTGCAGCGCAACACGGACACTCGGAAGAGGAAACTCAACATCAGGCAGTATAAGGTTGGCTTTGGTTTTCATTTGAGATGACATATTGAGGTGTTGATGAGGAGCTCGCTTTACTGTAAGAAAAACGCCGTTAGAAACAACTCCGTTGATATCCCCCCGTGACTTTTGTTCCAGGTGGTGCCGTTCTCGCAGCGCAGTGGCGTGTTGGAGTGGTGCTCCGGCACCGTGCCCATCGGAGAGTTTCTGGTGAATCCCAATAAAGGAGCCCACAAACGTTTCCGACCTCAAGACCCCACCAACCTCGCCTGCCGCAGACAGATGATGGTACGAGTTCAGAGCGGTGTCGGTAGGAAAGCAGGATGCCATATGAAAAGATTGACTTGATCCCCTTGTGTTTCACTGTCGCAGGAGGCGCAGAAATTGAGATTCGATGAGAAGCTGCAGGTGTACATGGACATTTGCAAGAGGTTTCGTCCGGTCTTTCGATATTTCTGTATGGAGCGATTCCTGGATCCTGCGGTGTGGATGGAGAAACGGCTGGCTTACACTCGGAGTGTTGCCACTTCATCCATCGGTACAAGCCGACAGGCCCATCCGTCTTCTACAAAACAGTGGTTTGAGCCGATCCCAGCTTAAAGTGTGTGAAGACAGGATACACCCTGGACAAACAAAAAAAGACAGACAAGACACATACATACACTCAAGCATACCGGCACACCAGTCGCCCTGGAAGGCATGTCTTCTGATGAGTGAGGAAAGCTGGAGAAAAGCCACATGCTCAGGAAAAATTAGCGAGACTCGTCTATATCCTATATCTGTCTGCATACCGGCAACACAATATGACTTCTGTAATGGGTGAACTAAAGAGATTACCAGGGACAGCATACTGCTGCACATTGCTGTACATTTGTGCACGTGAATCGGTTCGAAGAGTGAAAAATAAGTGAATAACACAGCTGCATAATACTGCCATCACAAAGACTCCTGTAAGAGTCAGTCTAGGTACATGCGTCTAAACTCTCTATAACTCGGTAGGAATCTAAAGGCAACACTTCTTTTGATTTAAAGATATCGGTATAAAATATTAATATCAAGCTTTGATGTATTTTGTGTTGTGTATCCACAGTCGGCTACATCGTCGGCCTCGGTGACCGGCACATCCAGAACATCCTGATCGACGAAGAGACTGCTGAACTCATACACATTGATTTAGGTAGACTTTGTTGGATATATTTTTTGTTCACGCTGTTTTATTCTGTCGTCATTCTACTGAAATCCAAGCACAACCGCTCTCTCGTTGCTTTGATTTAACCTCCATTTTATTGCCATAATTCACCTTCTGAGTGCCCTGAGATGACTGTTGTCCACGGTGGGATGAAAGATCGAATCAAACCTGTAAAACTCGAAGTTCATTTTTAAAATGATCGACATGAACTGTTTCCTCCCCGGGGGGGGCGGGTGTGGTTCAGGTGTGGCCTTTGAGCAGGGGAAGGTCCTCCCCACCCCGGAGACGGTCCCCTTCAGACTCTCCAGAGACATTGTGGATGGGATGGGGATCACGGGGGTCGAGGGAGTTTTCAGAAGGTGAGAACGAGTCTGGGGACGCTGGTCACGACTTTTACAGCTTTATAGCGTTTCATGGACATTTTCTGATCATTGCATATCATTTTAAATGAATACAAAAGTTCTGTTATTGTCAATAATCAACAAATTCTTCCTCTGAATGCTTTTCATGTCATCACAATACAAACGCTATAAAACGGCAGGTAATTTCACACCGTTTCCAACTTTTGAGACCTAAATCAGGATCTATATTTTATATTTGCATAATTCAAAAAATCTGTCAAGCTGACCGAGTTACACGTCTGTCATCCTTTCGAGCTACAAAGGAATATATTTCTCACATTCACACTACCAAGTCCTGCAATCTGAAAATATAATGTACGATTTGCGACAATGTGACTTTAAGAAATTTGTTTGAAATATGATTCACAATTTTTTAACTTGGACCAGACGAAGCGCAGAAGTTACCAAATATGGTCACTTCCCTCATGAGTAGGATTGAGATAAGAACACAACATGTAGTAGAATATTCTGGTATGAACATGAATATTCAGCACTTAGAAATTAGAATATTACTTATTGTCTTTCATTATTTAAACAATTTTTACAAAAAAAAAAAAATATATATATATATATATGAAAGGGAAAGATTATTATTTCACAATGACTTAAATCTGTGACGTATTTTGGACGTATTCCACTTAAACTGAAATATTTAGTGAGACATGTCCTATCTCAAAATGTTATCATTTTTCATAAGGTGATATGTTCTCCTGTTTTTTAGCTTGAGGCCATATGTATTATTACAGTTAAAATAAATATTTCAGTCACTTAAAACATTTAGATTGTATACTATGAGTGTAGAAATAACTGATAAAAAAAAATGTATACGATCTAATTATGCATCATGTTATCTCACTTGATTAAAACTGAAGTTTGTTTATGTTTTGCTATTAACTTTTTCTCTTTGATCGATCCAAGCAAACTGGATTATCCTCTTGTTTGACTTTCTAGATTGCGCTGTGTGTCAGGAATTAGACTGTATTTGAAGTTAGAACAGGCGTGCAGCTATATTTCACTGACAGGTGCTGCAGATAATGTGAAGTCCACATTCTTTCTCTGATCAGATGTTGTGAGAAGACGATGGAGGTGATGAGGAGCTCTCAGGAAGCTCTGGTGACTATTGTCGAGGTAGGAACAACACAACCACTCCGTTCAACTCCCAGGTTCTTGTCTTCTGTCCCATGTGCATTTGTGTATTTTTCCCCTCTTGTGTTTCGGTTGTTTCCTAGGTGCTGCTGTATGACCCACTGTTCGACTGGACCATGACCCCTCTGAAGGCCTTCCACCTGCAGCAGTACCAGCAGCAGGAGCTCAACGCCAGTCTGAGCTCCACCATCGGCGCCAGCAACAAAGTCAGCCTTCAGAAACCCAGGTGAACACACAGTGGGGAAATAACTGTACATTTATGACGGATGAATCCACTCATAATAAGCAAAGTCAGTTTGTAATCCCATTTGTTTGTTTGGTGAACTGCGCAGTGACAGCCAGAGCTTCAACAAGGTGGCAGAGCGGGTGCTGCTGCGGCTGCAGGAGAAGCTGAAGGGTCTGGAGGAGGGCAATGTGCTCAGCGTCAGGGGGCAGGTCAACCTACTCATCCAACAAGCCATGGACCCCAAAAACCTCAGCCGACTCTTCCCAGGCTGGCAGGCCTGGGTTTAGCCTTTGGTAATGGTGCTTATGAGCCAGTTATACGTCTGCTTTAGGAACAAGGAAAGCCTCTTCTGGTATTAAACACATGGAGACCATGAGTATCATTCTTTTCTATGTGTATTATTGCGAAACTCACTCATGTCGTCCTTTTCAGTCCGTCCCTGCCAACCTTTGCACTTTATTATGAAGACGGTGTAAGTTACGGTTTCTTTGGCGTGAACAAATGTTTTGCTGTCTGCAGATTAAAGTTAAATGCTTTTATGAAGACCAGCTCCCTGTGAACGGCCCCGTTTAGCAGCTCTTGACTTTCTCTCACCAAGTGACACTTTAAAGTTTTTGTACTGTTGATATCTGGGAAACCCAAAGCTTTTTACTATGAACATTTCTTCTGAATGTATGCTGTTGTGTGATTTTTAAGATCGGTTAGATTTGATATGCCATCTACAGTCTTCATGCAGCAGTTTGTTGTTTTTCTTTTCATTTCAGCTGTTCGGTGAGTTACACCTCAGTGTCTTTACTATATTTTGGTATTCTTTTACAAACGCTCACAGAGCAGCTCAGTGGGATTCAGGAGTAAGTGAAAGATGTACACTTTGTAATTTTCACCGGCTGTTCTTGAAGCTTTGTGTCACTCACCCGCTGCTCTTTTAAGTGTCCGCTCTTGTCATGAAAAGCGAAATAAATAAGAGTGAAAACAAAAATGTGCATTTCTATTTTTGTTCACTTTGCACCGTGTGGTTCGCAGTCTCGCCTTATCGTAAGATTGTCCCCAGTTTGAGTTCAGGTTCGGGAAAGAGGGCGTTTTTATTTGAGGTTTGTGAACCAATTATCTTCAGAAATGCATTTTTGAGGTGCATTGCTATTTCTCAATTGTCAACCGAGGCGAGTGTGCGTCTAAATGTGGCCTGCGATGGGCTTGCGTGGTACATAAACAATAGATGGATGAACCATGAGTGTAGCCAGTAGGGCTCTATGATGTTTCATAAATTCATTGTCAAACTATTCTGTTCTATTCTATTCTACTGTGTTCTGAAAACGCAATTACTCTCTTCCTAGACTGAACGAACCCTCCCTCAAGTTATTCATATTTTCACAATGAAATAGGGGCTGGGCTGGTGGTTGGTCATCTCGCACCACAGCAAGACTTGATTCTGAGCTTGGGTCCCTGTCTGTGTGGAGTTTGCATGTTCCCCATGTGTATGAGTGGATCTTCATATATGAAAACGTGCATTCGGGGTTAAATTTAGCTTTTAAATGGATGAATAAAGTCAATGAAATTAAAGAAATTCACAGACTTTCTTCACAAAAAGGACAAGCGCTTTTTCCAATCTGTTATTTAAAAAAAATAAATTTTCTTAATAGATTTTAAACTCAACCTTGTCCAACCAATACTTGTCACTTTTGTTTATTTTTACAACAAACAGTTGTGTTTCTAGCTGTCCACCTATTCACTACAAGTGATTTTCAGTTGGACGCTCCTCCCAGAATGTCCCCGTCACTCATTGACTCGGGTATTGAGTGCATGTCATGTTTGTCCGTAAACATCTTGGCGTGAAGGACTTCTCCGCTCACGGTCTGCACGCTCACCGCTCAAGCAGATATCGTCAGCGGGTTATTTGGACAAGGTGGCAGGCCTATGTGTGCCTGTCGTGGGCTCTGAAGGACAAATCAAAGTGTCTGAAGTGTGGGAGCGGCGCTCCAAACAAACAGAAGGGCCGTTATTGGATCATCGCGGCGTGAGAGTGCAGAGATCAGCCGGAGGAGCCGCCTGAAAGGAGATGCTGCAACTCTGGACTCTACACCTGTAGATGCTGTGATGTTGAGCAGACCATTTGGATGGAACAGTAAATTTAGATTTATTGCAGGAAAACATCCCACGGAAAATGATCACCAACCCGGTAAGTTTGAGTCTCAATACTGTCAGTTTGAAGAGAAATCTTGATTCTTTTTTTTTTTGTTTTTGTTTTTAAGAGAGAAACCCAAACACCAAGTTACAAGCAGTAAAAACCTTTACGAAAAGAACTTTGAATTAAATCCCACAAGATGCACTTGTTTTAAGAAGTTTTAACCAATATTGTTTGGCATTTCAGATATGTGATTTGGGAAATTCGTTTTGTACTTGCTGCCTTATAATTTGACATGGTCTAATCTGGAAAAAAAAAAACACCTTATTGACCTTTATGTGACGTTCCTGGTAAATGCATGTTATAACTAATAGTAAATGAAGATTTATTCACTGTGATTGCCCAAGAGGAGAGTTCCTCCTCCTCCTGGCCAGGCAGATGTTAAAGCCCAGTACATTCACCATGTGGCCCTGAAGCCCCCGCCGGAGCTCAGCCACACCGCTCCGAAGGGCAAAGGTAAAATCCTCCATCCTCCATTACACTGTCATATACAGCCGCATCTCAGAAAATTACAATACAATGGGAAAGTTTTTTTAATTTCCCCTCACAATTTAATTTTATCTTCAATGTAATTTTCTTCTTTTTATTTGAGCTCATAAGTCATTAACTTTAAACTACACTACCCAAACATATTAACATGTTTCAAACCATCTGATGTTTTTCAAGTATTTGTTTTAACATAAGGCAATTATAATTATGTTTGACACTTTCTGTACATTTCTTACAAGCTTAGAAATAACTGCTAAAAGGATGACCTTTTCAATGGTATTTAAAATCATTGATAGGAACCTTTGTATTCTTAACTTTTTTTTGCACATATGTGAATGAAAAGCTATGATTTCTTGTCTTTCTCCCAAAGGTTACAAGGAAATCATGATCACAGGACTGTGGAAATTTAGAAAAAGCTTAATTATCGCACTAGATAATCACTTGAGAAATAAAGATTACGTTACAAATATGATGTTTTAAATCAATTCAATGATTGGCTGAACTCTGTGAATGTCTGGAGTCACTGCGTGTTGTTTCCCTGTCAGATTTGAAGCAGAGGTGTATTAAGATCCTTGTGGCTGCTGTGATCTCTCTGCTGCTCCTCCTGCTGCTGGCAGGAATCCTCCTCGCTTATTACTGTGAGTGTCACCGCTCCGCTCTGTGTGGGAAACTCGCAAGAGGTTTTAGTTTCAGTTTGAATAGAGACACGAGCCGTTTTGCTTCCCTGCAGTCTCCTCCTCCTGCGTGCACGGGGTGCAGTGTGGTGACGGCAGCTGTGTGTGGGAGTCCCAGTGGTGTGACGGTGTGACCCACTGTCCTTCAGGCCAGGATGAAGCCGACTGCGGTAAACAGCCCCACTTTCAATTATTTGAGTCATAAACACAATGCATGATCACCACTTTGTTTATCTTTTATACTTTTACCATTTTTCCCTTTCCTATTAATATACACATTGTTGTTGATGCTTTTGTCCACTGAGGAAGAATAAACATGCAGTCTTAGTCTTAGTCTTAGTCTTAGTCTTAGTCTTAGTCTTAGTCTTAGTCTTAGTCTTAGTCTTAGACTATAACACATTCATTACATATATTGTCACATAAAAAGTTGTTGCATGTGAGTCTAGCAAATTTAAAGACAATTTTACGGAAATAACTACATAAAACAAGGATTCAAATGTGTGCAGCTTAAAAAGGAGCCACACAGAATATCACAAATACACCCTAAGTTTAGCACATGAAGTTATGTCCTCATCGCACGCTGTTCAAATGTAGCCTGAAGTGAAATGTCTGTGTTTGTGCTCAGTGAGGGTGCGCGGCTCTACTTTCCTGCTTCAGATCTACTCGACTAAACTGAAAGGCTGGAGGACCGTTTGCTCCTACGGCTGGACCGGCGAACACGGGGATTCAAGCTGCCAGAGCATCGGATACAGCAGGTAAGGAGCACATGTATTGAACTCGGGATGGAAGCTGCTGTGTGGCAGGCTCGTCTGTTTCAATGTTTTCTCCATCATGTGATTCTGCAGGGGCACATACTTTAAAACGGGCCAACAGACGACTGTCTCAGACGATGGATTTCTAATGGTGAAGTCTGATTTCAATCCTCATGTATCTATACTGCAACAGGTCGCCTTCAGGTGAGTCGTATGTCCAAAAGAAGTTAAGAGGCACATAAAGATATTTTAACCGACATTATCTCATCATCTGCAGCAAAACGTGTCCTCACAATAATGGGGTGACATTGCAGTGCACTGGTAAGTCATCGTGTTACACATGAAAATGATTTCTGTCCTTGTTTTGCACTTGTAGACTTTTGATTTCTTCTCTGTGTGAAGTTTCAGCCAAAATTTCACTTTTATTCCCTTTTACTTACACGTTGACAGTTTGACCTCGTTTTCACCTGCTGCAGTGAACAACATCCTCCATAAGAGCCGTCTTATTTGCAGATTGTGGGCGCGGGGTGAACTCGAGCCGATCCCCCGGGGGCCCCGCGGCCTCTCCGGAGTCCTGGCCTTGGCAGGTCAGCCTGCAGGTGGGCGGCTCTCACCGCTGCGGAGGAGCCATCATCTCTCCATACTGGATTGTCACTGCAGCACACTGTGTGGCCAGGTGAGTCCACCTTCAGAACGCTTTCTGAAGCCCGTTTTGTGCTCTGATCCAAACTGAGTCTGCCGCCCCCAATCCTCCTCCCCCTGCAGGGCCTCCAGCCCTGGAGACTGGGCCGTGTATGCTGGGATCCTGGACTCTTTGGGCACCTTGTTTAATCCCGCTCATACTGTGAGTCGCATCATAGCACACGAAGGCTACAACAGCCTGACTCACAACAATGACGTGGCGCTCATGAGGCTCTCCAGACCTCTGGACTTTGCAGGTACTTAGTTACCAAATGAAAGCACAGAAAGACTTTCAGGGTTGTTTGTATCAGTACAGGGAGTTCCTGCAGTTATTTTAACATCCAAATTGTGTTTCTTGGAAAGGGATTTCTTACACTTTGATGTTGTTGCACCAGTGTGTGTTACCATAAAAAGACAATCGTTTCAACCTAGTTTAAATATCACTGTCTATGCAGTTTAAACCTTCATATGGTAAATTACTATGTCTGGTGTCTTCTGCGTTCCCTTCTGTTTCATTGACACTCGAATCCAGTCAAAACCGTGTTTCAAGACTATATAGAAATTAATTTTCGCTCTTGGATAAACTGCCCCATTAAATTAACTGACTTGTTCGGTGAAAAAATCAACAGGAGCTGTTAATTGATGCTTTTGTATAGCTTCACCTTGCAAGACTTATAACAGCAGGTTTTGTTTTTTCTTTTTGTAGACTCCAGTAAAGTTGGACCTGTGTGCCTCCCAAACGTCGGCCTGAACGTCACAGTTTGTCAGAATTGCTGGATAACCTGGTTTGGTCGTATAGTGAATGGCGGTGAGTCGGGTGGTCTACATGTGGTAATGTTTTGTGAACCGAACACGTGTTGCCTCATTGTATGAATACAGAAATAAACACAGGCCTGAAAAAAAATACTCACATTAATCATTTTCCTGTTTAGAGTAGGCATGTCAAACAGGGTCCATTTCAGCCCGTTGGGTGACAGCTCAAAACAGAAAAAATACAGATAAAACATTAAGGTAATTTGTTTCTAGTTTATTCACACAGGATTGCACTGTTCTAAGTGTAGTGGACGTTAACACGTTCAGAGATCTGAGTCCACATCAAATCTTCACTATGATGGTGAATTTGTGATGACGTGTGGAAAGTGAAGAAACAAAGCTTTTTGTCAACATTAGTCTCAAGAGTCTCAACACTGCAGCAGGCCAGATTGCAGATCTGGCAGCAGACTGGGAAAAATAGCACAAAGTCATTTATTGCATTTTTGAATGCAACAATTCAAATGGAAAATACAAACCGCAGACGGAAGAGACGCTTTTTGTGTTTTGTTGATATTTTATTGTATTACGCAACAGAATTCATAATCTAAACAATTTCAGGTGTTGAAATTGCAAGGATTGTTCCTGAAAAAAAAAAAACAACAACAAAAAACAACAACAAAAAAATGAATAGATAAACTGCATCAACTGATTCTAATTTGATTTAATCTCTGGATAGCTCAGTGATTCAGTCAGAGTAGACAGCAGTGACACCTGAGAGGAAAGATCAGGGAAAGATCAGTGACGATAGCTACTCAACTTTATCGAGAAGTGGCATTAGCATCAAATAATTACTTTGAGGGTGAATTTGAAAAAATAAAAAACTACATAAATAAAACAAAACACATGCTGAAGGCTGGAGGAATCGTGCATCCAAAGAAGCTTCACGCTTCTCTGAACATTAAACTGGAGAGAAACTGATTTTTTTTCTTTCTTTTTTCCCCCAATCAATTCATTTGATGGAAGAAACACGAGGAGAGTGTAGGTTTTGATTTTGGACGTCTCGTAGTTTTTTAAGCAAGGCAAGCAAGCCTTTCTGTTTACCACAGTGTTATCTGTTATTGCTACCACTAGATGGCGACAAAGTCCTGTACTTACAGACCGCTCTTCTTTCCTCAGACAGTGGTACCAAACATATGGCCCCGGGGGGCCAACACTGGCCTGCAGTGCGGTCAAGCCCGTCAGATGACCTTGCAAAGTATACAATTTACAAAGAAGAGAGTTTTTTTCTTTTCACAACAGAAACTGACGTTCCTAATTCGTTCACACAGGCACAACGCTGACACCCGAGCCGATAAATCATTGATACGGCAGTGAAAGCGAGAAGCGAGTTCAACATAAAAACCAAGAGCGTGAATCTCATAAACAGGGATAGTGAAAACTGCAAAATGCAGGAGATGGAAGACGGCTGATTTATGCTAAAATCATAATGAAGTTTTTTTGTAAACTAATTGATTTACTGGCCAGGCCTGATAAAGATATAAATGTTCTGTATGTAATTTGATACCTCTGATACGAGAGGTGGAGGACAGTGCATCCCCGTAACCACTGTTGTCACTGCTGTGATTTGTATTTACCATTGTCCATCACATCATTACTTCAAAGGAGATTTCCTGTGTGCGGGTTGATAATCACTTGTGTGTCTCTTCCACAGACGCCGCGTCTCTCCGCCTGAAGGAGTCTCGGGTCTCGCTGGTCGACGCTGCAGAGTGCAACAGCTCCAATGCATACAACGGTCAGATATCACGGGGGATGTTTTGTGCCACGGAGGGAGACACAGGAGACAGTATGTGCCATGTAAGACAAACCCAGTGTTTCTTTTCTGAGCCGTGTGAAGAATTATCTTTAGAGACTAAAATCAGGTCAAATTAAAATCTGCTTTTAATGAATGGTGACATTATATGCGCTCACATGTTATCACATGACATATCCCTGGGTGTTTGTTAGTTTTATTGTACAGTAGAGTACCGGGGGTGTACAAGTGTGACTCCCAGCAGGAGAGAGTATCGCCGCCCTTCAGGCCTAATTCATCTGGGTTTGGGCTATAAATACAGAATCAACTGATCCTGTGGAGAACAATGTATGCCAATAAAAGAGTGCTCAGAGTTTTTCCAGCACAGACCAGAACAGGAGCGTACAGACAGTTTCTGTTCAGGGAAGAATTCAAGGCATTTGCACGCTTTTTATGTAATTTGCTTTGCGGCAAAGTCAAACAATATCAGCATTATGTTCTGCGCATGTTGCCGGCCATAAATAAAACTCTATTTTATAATGAATAACAAAGCATTAATACAGTTTCTCCAACAATGAAGAGAAAGCTCAAATATGGAGGAGGCAGCTGACTATGATGTTGTATTTTATTTAAACCATTCTGTGCTTTTTCATAAAATCTTAGAAGGCCCTGAAAGTCCCCAAATGCTTCTTCACTGAAATGAATAGCTTTTTTTTTTTTTTTTTCCATTTCACCCTGAAGTTCACTCTAAAGTCCTGGACAAAGAAAGTGTATCTGTAACAATCTGCATTTCACTGCTCAGTTTGTCCTCCGCTCTGCCTCAGGCTGACAGTGGCGGCCCTCTGGTGTCCCTCAGGGACGGACTGTGGTGGCTCCTGGGGGACAGTGTTCGGGGGCAACGCTGCACCGGGCAGAATAAACTGGGTGTATATGGCAACATCTCACACACCCTCAGCTGGATCTACTTACAGATGAAGGTAAAACTGGACAAAGGTTCATTTACAGAGATTTTTCTCCAAAAATGCACGAATCGTCACACAGCTGGCTTCATACTGGGGTTTTCTGAGATGAGATTTTCCTTTCTCTGGTGAGATTTCATGCTCCGTATGTCTGTGTACTTCTTTGTATTCATTAAGTCTTTTCAGAGGAACAGATGTTATACAAATCTGCTGCTGCAGGTACTTCAGCCTGACCAGATGGATGTAAAAAAAAAGCCTACAGCGTGTTTGAATCACAGCAGGAGCTTAATATCGCTTGATATATTTTTTTTTAATTGTCTTTGACAAGTCCAAAGGGTAATACATGCTTTAACAACATGTTCGATTATTATTTGCTATTCTGCCCTGATGGTTTGGGGAAATATACAAAACTTTGGATTCATCTTTGTCCCCAAACTACAGTGAAAGAAACTCAGTGACTTTTCTTCCTCTTGAAGTGGAATTCAAACCAGTGACCTCTGCCACTGTAGCCACACAGACTGAAACGTGACCACAGGATTTAGACGTAACCTCTCATTTCTCATCTGTTTTTGTTTAATATGAAATGTGCGCGTCGATAACGTTTAACCAAAAAAAACACATAAAAAGCCACTTGATCAATGGAACAACAAACCAATACACATTTGCGTGTTTTTTGTTGTTGTTGACAGAACCATCAAGACGACGGACTACTGGACCAATAATGATCGACGTGAGATTCACATTTTATCTGGATTGCTAAATTATAATCTACTGGAAAGTGCCGTTTTTCTCAAATTGATATGACATCAGGTGAAGTTATGTTTTCTAGTTACCTTGTATAACTTTAGATGCATTTAAGATACTGTGGTTTATTCTCCGATCAGCCGAAGCATCAAGACTTCCAGCTCTGCATTTTTTCCCCCCGACATATGAGAAGAACCATTAACCTCTGCAGCGGTCTGAGCGACAGCACCGCGTCTCCGTTTCTTCTGGGCCACTTTCGATTAAAAACTGACCCCTGCAGAATTACAACGACCCACAAGAACCTGCAGCTTCGTTGAGTCTCTGCTCCAGTTTGAGTCACAATTCGAACTTGCACAAACCATTAACACCGACCCAAACAAAATGTTCAATATTCGCTTCAACTGTAAGCGGTCATAATGTTACGGTCGACTGGCGTACGTGTACTATGTAAATAAAGATGCATCTTGTAAATATTCAAAGCCATTGGAGCCATTAAACAATACCAAGAGTCCACTGGTGTTTGTCCTGCTGACTTCCAAAATATTTATTCATTTAATACAAATTACACCTTTGATTTGTCACAAGTTGTTTTATGTACAGCACAAGTACAATTTTTGGCACGCAAACAAAACAAAACAAAAAAAAACCCCACTTATAAATAAGTGAACATTCAAAGATTCAAGTGTACCTTCAATTCAACTATTTTCTAGCCTGGGATTCTGACAGACAGCAGCACGTTGGTGAAGATCTCACTCGGGACCGATTGTGCTGCGCGCTGTGCAGTTTGATCGAGTTTGCGTGAGGAACGACCGCGAATGTGCAGAAACTGATAAAGTGTGACTTCTATCTTTATTGCTCACGGACCAGACCAGAAAGTAAACATCAGTCACATGTCAGTTTCTTGAAATCCTTTTGCGTCCGATTGACAGTTCGATTCGTATGAAATATGCAGTTTAAATACCCCCTGAACGTCTATCCTAAAAAGCGACGGCTTGGAATAAAAATCACAATCAAGAATAATTAAATACAAAGCTGAATGTAAAGATTAAATAAAATTACAATAATATAACAAATTGCTTCAGAGATCTGGAATATACTGATCTGTCGCTCTGTATTACACTGTTGATCGACTTCAGAAACAAAAGTGCAAGTCAGCAGAGCGAGTCTCAAACTGCTGATAGTGATTATCAGTGATTCTGGAAGGCACCACAAACACGCGTTTAACTTTGAATACGTTTCCTATGAACAGTGGTCATTAGAGCAGCTTTGTCCTCACTGTCAGGCTTCAACTTCGCTTCACAGAAGAGCAGACGGCGGCGCCAGCAGAGGAGAAGGCACTAAAGGAGCTTGATAAGTCAACTTCTCAAGCGTAAAGGCAGTTTATGAGATGGCATGCAGGAGATATTTGTCACACAGTTCGTCAGAGAATGACGTCAGTGGGCTTGAAATATTCTATCCTGTCCCGAGTGACCGTGAGGAAGAAACTCAGCACTTGGTTGTTCTTTTGTGGTTGTTGCTGGTATTTATAGGATGAGTTCATCGTTTGGCTCCAGAACATATTATAGAAGGTGAAAGGTGACACATTGCAGCTGCTCTTTGTTCTTCATGTTCATCCACGCAGGGAGAGTTCAGCACTGACAGCCGTCTGGGGAAGGGTTTCGGAGGTGTGGGTTCCCTTTAGGAGGCAGCTCCTCCGTCTGTGCGGCTGCCTCCGCGGGCCACCGGGGAGAAGAGTGCACCGTCAAGTCTTTCAAACATTCAGAGCCGAGCGCCACCCCCTTCTCCTCGACCGTGGACGGGCTCAGTTCGCTGTCCACCGCACACGCCCGTCCCTTCCCTCTCAGTCACTTGATGCGATGGCGGACCAGCGACGACTCGTCCGTGATCTCCCCGAAGCGGCTCCTGCGCCTGCACGGCAGGATGAGCAGCAGCAGCAGGGTGACCAGGACCATGCCGCAGACCGCCATCAGGGTGTAGGAGATCACCCACAGGAGAGGCTCCCTCGCGGTCCAGCCCGAGCAGTCGGCGGCCACGTCTGCAGCGGAGAAGGGTCCCGCGATCTCCGACAGAGCCACGCCGCCACTCACTGCGGGGGCGGCACAGGATGGACGGGTCAACACGGCACCGAGCCTCTTATGACGATTATTTTCAACAGACATGTGCAATGAAATAACTTCCAACTTTTGATATCTATCAAATCTGAAATATGACTGTGTGTTTTTTTTTAACTGGATCTTGGTGTTGTGTGTCAGATCCATTATACACTCAAGCTAAAACACACAAACATTAGGCCCACATTCTCAGAACGGGGAAAATTATGGAATATTTGTTATGACACACACATTTATAATTTTTTTGATTAGATTCATTATCCCATAACTTAAGGTGACTCACTTCAGCTTAACTGCCTCGCCAAATTATCCAACAGTGCATTTAAGTAAATACAGCGTAAATAAAGAGGTACATTCAAAATGTAAAAAAAATAAAAAAATGCAAGCAAATGATCACTTTTTATAACTATATATCTCTTTTTGGAATTATTCACCAATGTGATCACTTTCAAGATGAATTTCTCAGCCAGGCCACTTGCAGTGTAATTTTCCTGACCGGCCGGATTGGAAGCATTGCCACACTCACCACAGAAACAATAAACCCTTTAAAATCAACAGCTTTTCATGGAGGAGCATATGACAATAATTTAGGATCAGTTGCAGCTGCCAGCGGTTAAAAATTAAAAGAGCCCGGAGCTTCAGTTCCTCTGATGTCACCCCGCACTGATTCAGAAATAAAAGCTGCACTATTGTCACAAGTGTGCATCTTTAACCTTCAACCAACTTCTGCTCCAAGTGTGAAAAAGAGAACAGAGAGGATCTTTGTACTTTAAGAGTGGCGAGTTTCGCAGAACTTCAAGGTAGAATAATCACTGAAGGATCCACCTTTCCTGGGACATTTCACTTTCTACTTCACTAGTCTGTGAGTTATTAAATACTTTTTCTGCATCGGCTTTTTTTTAAATTTTTTTTTTTACTCTTAAATTCTTCTTGTTCCTTACTGAAAATACGAATTTTTGAGAAAGTTAAAAACTATTCCCATTTTAAGAATATATGTTTTTATTTTGGATCTAAAAAGGAAAAACACATTAAATAACATATACTCCCATTACATTAAAAAAAACTAATATAATAATAATAAAAAATAGTAAAATGTAAAGATGTTTGTACCTATTAACAGCACTGGTGAGCTTCTAGGTTTTCCTTTATCAATCTATAAATATAACTTTAATTGGCTGAAAAACCTTATCAGATAAAAAAAAATCTCAAAGTCAGGTCATCAAGAAAGCAGAAAACTAATTTTATGGGAATAGTGCTTAAATAACATTTCTTCATTTCTAAAGAGCAACATTTGTGCTATTTTAAGTAGCGAGAGAGGCTACATGCACCCGCTGGTCTTAAGAATTCTGGCCGAGTGAAATGAAAGGACCTCACTTGAAGATTATTTAGCTTAAAACAATCGGAGCAAATTGAAGAATTTTGGGCTCATTTCGTCTTCAGTGTTTTGCAATGAATGATGCTGATAATCTCTTTGTTGTCTCACACAATGGACACTTTTGAGGTTTCATCTATAGCTCAATCACGAGCCGTTTCACAACGTTAAACATGTGGTGCTTTCAGCCCGTGTTTCCCCCCCTTAGGGTGGAACAGTATCCTGAGAGTAGCTTATGGTACTAAAGAATGGGGAAGGGCGGGTCTTGGTTCCGATCCAACAAGAAAAGTAAATTAAAAAAAAAACGGAAAAGAAATAAGTTTTGCAAAATTCCCAAGACATGCTTCCACTTGAAATTCAAGATTGAAAAAATTTATTTAATATCCATTCTGTGTTTTATGGGGCCACAGTCTAAACTCATAGTGAAAAGGTTGAGGGCTCTGGATTGGGCTTGTGGGCCTTTCTGTGTGCTGTTTGCATGTTCTCCCTGCATGGCTTCTCTCCAGACACTAAGATTTCCTTTCACAGTCCAAACATATGTGTTTCAGGTTTATTGGTGTGAATGTTGTCCAGGAAGTATAGTACATAAGAATAGGCAGCACTCGTTTATCCTCACCTGCACAGCTGCTCAGTGCAAAGCCAAGTCTGCGCTGGCTGCGGTCAAACACCACGTAAAAGCCCTCCATGACAGTGGCACCAATCACCAGGCCGTTTGATGACGACGACACGCCGAAGCGGAAACAGTCCAACGTGCCGTCCACGTCTGTGATTGGCTGGATGTACATCTGCAAGACGGCGACAAGCAAGGAGCGTCAAGGCAACAAAGGAATATCTGGAAACGGACTGGCTTGTTTCAGTGTTGATGTGGCCGGGTACCTGAGGCAGGATGGTGATGCGGAAGGACTGGCTGGTGTTGGTGGCCCTCAGGTAGATGGAGAGCTTAGGGAAAAACCTCCACGGGGTCTCTCCCTTCATCCAGCATGCGAGCTTGGTGCCATCCCAGAAGCCTGAAGAAAAATCCTGGATCTGAATCAAAGAAAAGAGGAAGAAAAAAAGAAAAAAAAGACACAAACACACAAAGACAGGAGAGAGCAAGAGAGGCAGGGCGAGAGATAAACACAAAGAAACAGAAGGTCAGTACAGCAGCAAAACAGGGTTTTGATGTTCTCTTTCATTTTCCCTCTTGGGATTCATCTGCCAGGATTGTGGCTCCTTTAATTGAAAACATTGCTTCTAAGTTCAATTTGACCTTGAAGATTGTTTGTGTGCAGTTCTAAAAGGTGAAATGTGTGTAAAGCAGAATGGTAAACAAACAAAAGGCATGGAAGCGCACATACATTTTCGTAACGGGGGGGGGACGGGGACGACAAAGAAGAAAAAACTCCTGAGCTTCCACTTAAAGCTACTACGTCCTTGAACAGCGAGTGTATGTTGCTCTCCTCTGCATCTCTTTTACTCTGACATGTTTCATCATTGTCTGTGGAGACAAGGCAGCGTACCAGAGAGCTGCGTGTGATGGCTTCCACCACCGCATTGAAGACATTGACAGGAAGTCGCAGCAGTGTCGTCCCACTGTCAACTATGGCTTTATCCATGTTGTACTGAAAGAGAGAGAAAAGAGTGAAGTGCAGTCAGTTCCTCCTCAGTTCCACAGGCTCATATGGAAGACCTTGAGCAAACAAAAGAATATCAAATGAGGAAGTTCTCTTTCACAAGCAGACAAACCGGATTACAAAGCCCCTTGCAGTGCTGCTACTCAGACTGAGGTACATTTTCTCACGTTAACCTTGAAGTCACCTCATTAACAATGAGAATTAACCGTGCCTACTATAAAGCAACATTCTTGTGCCATATTCGTCATTGAACTTGTTGCCAGTCAACCCGTAGCTTCCTATCCATGTCACCACTAACAGGACCGCCGCGTACTTCTGTTTATGGCAGGAATGTCCAAACTGTTTCCACTGCACACGAGGTACAGAAACAGACACTCAGGACAGGGCCACTCGCCAGATGGTGCCGTTTGTGGACAATAACCTTTTTATTCAATTAGACTTGTTTTGTTGCAAAGCTAACTTGTTGAAGACAACATTAAAATTCAGAAGTACAAGCTTCTTATGCGAGCCAGATTTTAGAATTTGGACCACACATGCTTAGTTGACCAATGGACTGTGTTTAGACAGCTATGGTTAGTGATATGCGGAAATTCCCAAATTCCCACATAGAAGAGAAATACAGCTTTGCGCTGATATATGACTAATGGCAGTGGTGCATTGGATTTAGACATTACAATCAGCCAATCACATACAAGATTCATACGTATGGCACAAAACTGTAACATGAGCTTCTCAGCACCATGAAAAACACTTATATTTTAAGTTAAAGCTGTTTTGGAAAAAGGTGGAAAAGCACTGATTTATTGCACTTTTTTTTTTTTTTTTTTTTACAATTCCACAGCCACAGAATTAAAATACAATTAGCCATTCTGATCATAAGAGGTTTTATCACATTTTCTAAGGCAGGCATTTTAGAGAAACAAAACTTTTAAGACTTACCTCTCTGCAGTCCAGATTCAAGTTCTGTTCTCCGACCTCCAGCTTCAAAACCTCCACTTGGTAGTACCATTCCTCTATTATAGGGGTGTACCACACTGTCCCCCGATACAGAGATGGTTCAGCTCCACCCATTATCTGCACAAGGACAAAAAACCCCATCATCAACAGGTGAAATGTGACAAAAACAGACTATCCCAAAAAACAGCAGAATTCACATTTTCTAAGTAAAAGCTCATCTCACATGCATGCACACACACACACACACACACGCGCACACACACCCCGCCATCTTATCCATCTGTCGGCATCAGAAGGTCACATGATGGAGGTGCAGTGAGTGCAGCACCAAGGTCATATGTATAACAGTGACAGACTTGCTCTCAGCAGGACGCTATCTTAGCTTAATTAGCTCCTTTCTAACCGGACTGAAACACACCGAAGAGGAGGAGGAGGAGGAGGAAGATGATACACACTTTCTAAAATGCACTGGGCCTCTCTGCATGATCCCCAAGAGATGGACTGGATTGAGATCACACATGATGATGGCTCAATTAGATTTTAGTGGTTCATGTTCTTCAAAGTGTTTCGACCCGAATCGCCACAGCACAGTTCACGTTTTTGTTTCATAAACACCGTTTCTCAGTGAAGACGCTCCTGGCTACTCACGAGGCTGCCCCCCACAGGGTCGGATGTGCTGCTGGCTGACAGGCCAGCGCCACACATCTGGAGGGAGAAGATGTCGGGGATTCCCAGCTGTTGCACCACGGAGTTGAAGAAGGGCTCCACGGACGAGTCGGGCTGGTTGAAAGACGAGCAAAATCATTTACTCTCCCCTGGACGGACTTGAGATTTTTACATTTGCATTTTCAGCTTCTCGTTCGTGCAGTCGGAGGAGAGAAGGATGGAAAAAGACATAGGTATGAAAAATTGATTCCTGGAAGAATTGAAATCTATAGCGAACCTCATGTACTTCCAATGCTGCCAATGTTATTGTAGTAGAAGGTTGTTCTGTGTGTTTTAACACTGAAATCATTGATTGCCTGAGTGAGAGACATACACACATACACACACACACTCAAATAAGCATTGTTGCCTACTGGCAGACTGGATAAAAACGTACTCGTAGAAGCAGCTTCCTACAGTTAGTTTTCGATGAGAGCTTCTGAAATTAGTGCGTTTCCAAAGGAAGTCACAGAAACATGCTTTCATTGATGTTTCTAGAAAGATAACCTTAAAAGTAAGGCAGACAGTGGTCTGCCCATGGACAAAAGGATGTTCCCTCTTGTTTTCCTCAGGAAAGCTTTTCGTGTCAGTGCTGTGCGATCATGCCATGCATGACAAACAGCCCTCAGGGCAAGTTGAACCTGAACCACTCAGGAGGCCTCAGCAGCACAATGTGGTCAGTGTGAGCAAATCTGCCCCTCGATCAAATGGCATTTGATTCCTAAAGTTGCTGTTGTGAGACAAGATAAAAGGTTGCATTGTATCACTTTGCACTGACGTCATTCGCCATTACAACATTAAAAGGAAGTCATACAGCGCAAGGCACCTTAACTTTGCACCTCTGTCGCCTAAACAGTCACTAAAGCGTGACAAATTAAAGCAATGACACTAAAATAAGAAAGAAATTTGAACAATAGCAAAGTTAGATAAAAGGCCTCACGCCTCTTCTCAATGAGGAAACTTTTCTAGAGTCATGTGATGGGCGCATGGCCATAGTCACACCTGATCTCATCCTGAAGTTGCTTCATGCTTGAAAGCAGAGGTTACACAATAACACCCTGATTGATCTGATAACAAGAATGAATGTCGCGGAGGAAAGAAAAACACGTTTCCTATGAATAACCAAAGCGGTGCTGAGAAAATGCTTTGAAGACACGAGCAGTGAAAACATTTCTACAAAATCAACCAAAACCAAGAATTTCTAAAAAGGTTTTTGTATTGTTGCATGAAGATTCATATTTTGTGTGACTCCAAATGGCTGCAAGTCTAGTGATTAGTGAATTCGACAAATTTTTTTCACTCCATTATGATAAATGAGCTGCTTTATTGCTGCTCCGCTGTGTAATGGGGACTTCATGAACTTGGTGAAGTTTGACTGCACAAAGCCGTTCTCCGATGAATCGGAGGTGACGACCACTACGATATCTAACGGTACGCCAGAACATCGAAATGAATCCTGAACAGTATTTACCTACACTACCAGGTCGTCCAGGATATAAGTGTTTATCTGAAATTTAGGCAGTAAGTATTCAAATTAAAGAGCATCACTAACCCGTGCCAACATGGGATAGGCCAGTCCCAGGATGCCCTGCCAGTTTATCCCAGGAAGGAAAAAGCCCTCGGATGACAGGATGGCAGCAATGTTGATGATGATGGTCCCGTTTGGGCCGTTTGGTAAAGAGATGTGGTCCACACCCAGTTCGCCTTCCCAGGTGCCCTGGGTGTACCTGACGCCTACCGTCCGGCCCGTTGAGACGTAGCTATCGGAGCTGAACAACAAGGAAGAGGACAAGGCGTGTGAGCAGTTAGGACTATGCTGAGAAAATGTAAGATATGCAAACGCAAAGAGCGAGGATTATGCAATCCAGTCCCGTGGATAAAGACAGAAGACAAACCCATAACTTCTGTGAAAAATCTGCAATCTCTGATACGTTTCTTCAGTAAAATTCTACTTTGGTCACGAGGGACTGTGATAAGAGAGCAGACAAGATAAATTTACACCTGTTATGAACCTCGGCATTGTTACGACAAACGTGTGTGTGTGTGTGTGTGTGTGTGTGTGTGTGTGTGTGTGTGTGTGTGTGTGTGTGTGTGTGTGTAGCCACTTACAGAGCCGTGTCAAAGTAGTGAGTAATGAAAGGGTGTGGCGCCGCAGCCACAGCAAAGTTACTGCTGCCCGTATCCACCAGGATGTTCAGCTGAAAAACACAAGGCACAAGTTTGCTTTAACAAGCCGACACAGTTATCTGTAAAAATATCAAATGTCTGACGTCTAATGCTGGAATTAAGGATCCCCCCCCCCCCCATATTCTGCATCCAAAAGAAATATGTGCAGCTTCTTTAGACAAATTGCAAGGCTGGCTTCCGATTTTAAATCAATCCACATTTAGCTGAATTTGCTGCTGGAACTGTCAATCAAAACAGAGACACAACTCCTCTTTGACAAAATCTGCCTGGAAATTAAATGTTTGGATATTTCTTTTACAGGCTTTTTGAAAACTGCATCCAGTCAGTGCAGTGTTTTGTTATGAAGGAGAGCGAACATGGACAGCCCCGATTTTGTTGTAATATCCTGCAAATGGCGACTTTACAATGATTTCTAGAATCATCTTTTAATTTCAACTCGAAATGAAAAAAAAATAAAAATACTCATGTGCACATATGCGATGCATCAAGTGGCAGACGGGAGCCTGTCCATCTCTCTAATGTGTGATCCATGAGTCAGCCGGGGGAAGCCTCCAGCTACTGGCACGGCTGTTGTGACCTATCCGGCCATTTTGGGGAGGTGTCATGTGGACAGTGGGAGACCAGCGAACAGCAGCTGAGATAATGTTGGCTTCCAGGCATGGCGTCAACGAGCAGGAACTAATTACCCGGCAGACTTCTGTCAGCCCACTACTGAACAGCAAACCTATTAACACTTCTGAAGAAGCGAACGTCTTCGTGACGGGTTCATAAATCCAAGACCCCTTCAGCAACCTGAGGACTCCACAACAAAGACGATCAAATTATCACATGAAGTCATTAAACCTAATGTTGGAGCAAAAGCAGCGAAAGAGTGTCGAACCTTTGAATTTCACCCCGACGATTTAAACCGAGAAAGTCCCGAGTAGTATTGATGAACAGTTTGTCTTGCAAGAAAACCCGTTTTTAATGCAGATAGAAATACGTTTTATTGAATAAAGACGTACATCCAAACAGTTTTGTGTTTGGACCAATAAAGTTGATTCACTAATCGACTACAGTCAGGCTTACCACAAATAATGAACTTTTACGTTCAAAATAAAAAAAAGAATTAAAAAAAAAAATCTGCTTTACTTTGTATTCACTAGTTACCAATTAGGTTTAATTGTCTTTAACATTTTAATGATTGCATTTAAAGCGGGGTGTTTTCTTGTAATGGAGCCTTCACCTGTACGCCTTGGGCATGTTGGTTTAAGGATGTCTTAACAATCGTACATATTCAATTCCCACTAAAGTTTCCATGAACAGAAAATACACTGGGGGGGCTTGATGTTCCGTAATCTCTTGGCTTGTGCCAAATAAGTCTAATTTTCGTTCTCTCTGGAAAACACTTTTTATACAAGTCATCCTGTACTCATATGTGCATTCACTTTGTGTCCAAAAGAAAAGGACCTACAGCTCAACTGCAGCACAAGTTTTGGACAATAAGTCGAACTGACGGGTTTACACATCCAGTATGACGAGCTGCTAAAAATGAACACGTCCCTTTTATTTCAAAGCATTTAAAAAGAAAATTCATTATCACACAATACCACTTATTAAGTTACATTTCTGTGGTCGAAAGTCAGACTTCTCTGTAACTATTTACAAGTGTTAATGCATCTACTGAATGCTTCGAGGACACTTCTTGAAAACTGGCACACTATTTCACTCACATTCAAGGTCAAAGTTGAAAGCCGGCAAGGATGCCACATGTCTTATCTTTGTGAGGTGATAATCAGTTCGCACAATCACCGGTTACATCTTTATCATAAATAAAACAAAATGAAAATATTTAGTTATTACTGTATATTTAGGGCCAGTGGCGAGATTTGTGCCAAATGAAAACATGTGGGTGCTCATGTGGCTCCTTGTATTGTTTTAACTGCTTGGCCTGATTTTCCTTTGCCGAGTCATTGTCGCTCCGGTTCATCCACGTGAATCTCTTAAGAACCATGTGAAAAGTGATGTGTATATAAAGTTTCTAATCGTGAATATAAAGACTTCCATTCAGTGGCTCTTCAACGTTGATCACATGACAAGTGTTCATTCAGCGAGAGCCGCGTGAAATAGTGACTCCTCTGAGGCACACTTTGTTTTAGTCGACAGGAAGTCCTTCACATAAAATGAAAAAGTACAACCAGTAAGCATAGCAGTTCAAGTATCAGAGGAAAAGATCTACCTCCCTGATCTTTGTACATCAAGCATCAAACCAAGAAGAATTTTTTTTTTTTTAATTATTAATACAGTACGCCACATGTCCAGAAAAAAAAATATTTCCACATTACTTCTTATTAGTCCACATTCTAAAACCATACGCGTGTGTGCATCTAGCCCTTCTGAAACGGTTCTGTAATTCTCTGGCTTGTCTTATCGACCGGTTCAGTCAGTCACAGGAAAGCCCCTGTTGGCCTGTCTGTAGGAGCCAGGCTTATCAGTTCCTCCTCATTGAGCTGGCTCTGATCCCATCACTGTTACTGTGCCATCGAAAACCCCCTCTGCCGCCGTGCAGATGGCAGCAGTCCGTCTTACACAAGTCCTGAACCAGCCAAACAGGCCAGACTGGAAAATACTGGAACCCGGGGACAGAGAAGACGGGTAACTTTGGGCCGGCAGGAAAGGCAGAGCGAGGCCACCGTCTTATCCCCACGCCGCCTATCCTTTCCCAGTCACACTATCCTCCCTCAGCTCAGCCCCGGAGCCTCGGGCAAATCTCACCCCCCCCCCCCCCCGCTGTGGCGGCCTGCAGTTGAGTGTTCACTGTCTAATTGGCGGTGGCTCCATGGCGGCAACGTGCATCTGCTACCTGTTTGTACCAATTAGCAGATGCGATTCTCTCCAGCCGACACCTCAGCCTGGCTGTGCCACACGCTAACAGATGCCGCAATTAAGAGCTGATTTGAATAGTGCCTCATTTAACACCGCGGCCCTGTAATCACCTCATCATTTAGTGAGAATAATATTGAGAGTATTACTCAATAGTATTGAGTTACAGGACATTTTGGCACGGTGTAACCAATCTGAACCAAAGTGAATTGAGCTGCGCTGGCATGAATAACTGATGTAAAGGTTCCACTGTAATTATGCGCAGAGGACAGGAGTGCAAACGACTGGAATATCAGAGGGGGACTACAGCGAGTCGTTGGACCCGTGTTCATTGCTGTGTGCATTTCAAACCCATCCGCTGGATTTACAGTAATATTTGTTCATTAGGGTGTTGGAGCCCGTTAGTGTTTACTTCTGCTCGAGCTTCCTGAGGCAGCGGTGCACTGAGCAGGTCACCTGATGCTAACTAAACAATAACCTGGCCTATCCGGCAAGGCAGGGAACAGACAAGTATTGCTAATGCCGGTATTATAAGGATGACTACCCCTGCAGGTCTGTGCCACTGTAAGTGCTGGCTCACTCAAATAAACTACTGGCACATTGATGCAAATAGATCAGTCAAACTGGTATTAAGACAATCTATTATAAGTTCTTTCTTTAAAGTCAAATACTGCAGTACACCAACACTTGCAATGTGCGATGGATAGGAAGACAAGAATATATAAAGCTCTAGTGTCTATGTATATGAGCAAAGACTTGAAAAAGCAAAGAATTGGAGGTTTCCAATTTGGCCTTGATGTCACGCAATGACAGAAATAACAATTAATTTCCCCAATGTATATGTGTGATCATTCCACATTTGACTCCAACTTTAAACTGAGGGCATCTTATGTTATAGTTTTTTTTTTTTTTTTACGGTTGTCAGTAAAAAATCCAACCAAATCCAACTTTATCTATAGAGCACATTTAACACAACAGCCAAGGTTGACCACAGTGCTTCAAAGTTAAAAGTAATAATCTAACAATTAGTGAGAAAAAAAACTAACTGTAAAAGAGAAACCATGACATATGATTAAGAATGACAAAATGAACAAAATTCAGCGATTATGATTTCATCGTGTGACGATGCTCATGTCACATTTAGTAGAAAATGAGAGTTGTGTATCATCGGTGTTGTTTCACACCCCAGTGAGTTACTGAACAGTGTTAACGAAGTGAAAACTGATTATATTTTGAACAACTCTCACTATTGATCAGGTTTTGGTGTCTGTGTTTTACTTCAGTATTAATTTTTACTGAGAAATGTTCACTTTTACAACTAAAGAAGGATTTCTTTGAAAATCCCTCAATGGAGCATCCCGCTCCTACTCTCTGATCTTACTCTCCAATTTTTCCGAAGCGTTGGGAAGTTGACTCTGACAAAGTTACCCTCACAGGAGCTGACACAGGGCAGCGACGCAGCGGGCAGCGCTGATAAGCCTTCCTGAAAAACCGAGCTGTTTCGCCCAAGCGTCTTAAAGTCTGTGATCTCTTTAACTGGAGATGCCACTTAGTAACAGGTCAACCTACTAACAAGATAATTTGGCTTTTTGAGTTCCATTTCAAGCACATCTACTTACAACACTACAGCTAATGGGTGTCCACGCTTCAAGCCTCATGTACTTTTAATCAAGACGTGCACAAGTCATCCAGATTCAGTCCCAGTTAATTACTGACATGGTCTAGTGGGGTGCTTGCAGAGCGATCATTACAAAGTGGCCAAAATGAATTTTAAACAGGAGCATGTGTGTCCTTTCAAAGAAAACAAGGAGTAGATATGCCAGAAGAACAGCCAATGCTGCCGTGTGCAACTGTGGGTCTGCTCTTTGCTCCCTGGGAGCTTAGTAATCCCTGTCAGCTGGCTGGTGCTGAACACTGGTACTCACAGGCAGCATCATGTGAGTGCATGTGAGCTGAGGGGAGGTCAGTCTACCTCCAGACCCCTGGGCCGGAAAGGAAAGACCTCCCCCCGCATCTGCTGGACTGATGGCCCAAGGCTGGTCTGTGGATGAACAGCAGATTTCATTTCATATACAGTCTAAATATGCCAGATCGATCTGTCCATTGGTATGTCAAGGGTTTCATGCTGTGTTTAGGTTAAGTGTATGTTTTTTTTAAATGGGTAGCCTGCATACTATATGCCCTTCAATAATGGATCACATGACTGGATGGATCAAACACCCAAAACACAATCCATGAAATCCAAAACCCAGAAAGTAATCAAACAAAACTGAAACCACCTGTGGGGATGAGACGGATATAAAAGAAGAATGATACCTTTTGACCTGGAGTACCGATTGACATTTCGATGTAGTAGCCTCTTCCAGAGTCCCCCTGCAGGTTATTCACCAAGTCCAGAAAGTTGACGGTCCCGGTGGGATCAGAGGCCAGAGACAGGCCGTTACCGTCCGACGTTAACGCCACGTTCCGGGCGGGAGCCACATCCACGACCGAGGAGAAGTTGTACTTCCCGGGGTAGATTTTCAGAGGAATGGAGAAGTAACACTTGGACACTCCCAGGCATAAACTCAAAGCAAGAGCCCAGATCGACACAGAGGTGGAGTGCGCCATGGTGGTGTGAAGTTATTTTGTTCAGCCGTTAGAGATCAACAGGCGGTGGGAGAGACTCCTGCTCCTCGACAGAAACTTTGCTCCTCAAGTTTTCACACTGGACATCCTGGAGACGCTGCTTCCACACCGTCAGCAACAAACTGCACATACTGACATGGCAACGCAGTGCCAGACACACAATGAACTGACTGCCGAGCCGTCGGTAGGGTTTCCAAGATGTTTTTCCCCCTATCCACTCCTCCATCTTCAACAAGCCAGCCAGGACGGGGGACACGACTTCCGCTGGTTCCCTTCAAACTAAACGCGGAGTGAAGTGAACGGTAAGAGCACAGACACACAGTACTTGTACATAACAAACAAACAAATACAAACAAACGATTCAGGTCTGCTAATAAAAGACTAAATTAAAAAAACAAACATGCACGGGTCTTTCTACCTTTAAGAAATACCACATTGTATATTATCAGCCAAGTTTTAATACATTAAAAATTGATCCAACCTAATTTCACTGAACATGATCAGAAATTATGATTAATCTGGTAAACTTCTTAACTGCATTATCAAAAAGTATGCTTTTCCAGGTTGTTTTATTTAATTTATTCATTTATTTTTATAAAAAGCTAATTTTACTTTGAATATACACTTCCTGTCCTGTTCATCTGAGTTGCATTGCTTTGAAAACAGAGTCATCACTATCACTCCCTGCACGCCTGCACAGTACACACACACAGTACAACCAACCACCCTGTGTATTAGTTGGATGGATGCCTGACAGCTCTTTAGGGCTGAAAGTGTGGGGCTTGCAGCCATGCGTCTTTTCATTCAGGAATAAAACACATAAGTGGCCTTGTTATAGCGATTTCTATCTCTCTCTTGAACTAAAAGTAAATTCTAGCGGCTTACCTCAGACGATATGGCAATGTTCCTATTCCATACACTCTCCTCTCTAATATTGGTCAGTTTTATCTAGTCTGACTTGCTTTTATTTTATTAATCGACCATTTCCAGTACTGTTCTGTTGTGCTTCAGTAAAAAGTTTGACATGAATCTTATACAGTCCTAACTCTGTAAAGATGACTTATTTGTGGTTTTGTTAAGACATTTTTTAGATCGACACGAGGATGTTCTGTGTGTGTGTGTGTGTGTGTGTGTGTGTGTGTGTGTGTGTGTGTGTGTGTGTGTGTGTGTGTGTGTGTGTGTGTGTGTGTGTGTGTGTGTGTGTGTGTGTGTGTGTGTGTGTGTGTGTGTGTGTGTGTGTGTGTGTGTGTGTGTGTGTGTACTTTGATATTTAAAAAACCTAGTGCTGCACACTGGCTGTTGCCATCTATCCATTCTCTTAGCACACTGCATCCAACAGCCAATGCTCATACAGGTGGGACCTACTATGTTGTTCTGGAGCTGATCCAGGTGACAGTGGGTGAAGGCAGGGTACACTGGGCAGGTCAGCAGTCCATGCACTCACATTTACACCCATACAGGCAATCTAAGTGACAAATTCGCCTCAAATTGATGTGTTTGGACTGATGAGGAAATCATCAGTACCGAACAGGAGCTCAAACATACACAGGGAAAACATGCAAACTCCACACAATGTCATGCCACACAATTTATGAATTGGCATTTTTGGTGAGGTGACCTTGAGTGGCCTTAAAGACGCCTCCAAATAAAATGTATTTATCGTCAAATCCAAGTTCAGCCTGGAATCCAATCAAGGACTGTATGCATGTTGCTATAAGGTGAGAGTGTGAACCACTGGTTTGTGAGTTATTTCATTTAGCTCTGACATTAGTAGGTCCCACCTGTAAACAGTACAGTTTTTCCAAACGTTAAGTATTGCTGTTATGTAAACTTAGGAAAACGTTCTTTTTTTTCTTCCTTTAGTGTTTTTCACTCTGCAGTCAACCCATAGTAACAACTTTAATTTTCTCAAGGAGAAAATTCTTGATTTCGTTTCTGTACCCAGCTGCTACCTTCTGGTCAGTGAATTCTCCGCCTCACCACGAGGAACAATACCAGATCTTGTGCATGTTAAGCATTTAGAAAAGGCACCACGCGTAACATTCTGGATTCGAGACAGTCTTTGTTTTCGGCGTGTTTCAGACGAGACCGTCTAAATTGCCGCAGTGGCAGTACTAAAAAAGAGGAAGAGGATCCTAGTGGTGAGATCAGATCAATGTCACAGGCCTTCTCCATGCCGCCTGTTTCTCACAGAGAGAACCACTGTCTCACTCCAAATTCCTCACGGGTCCACAGTTCCACTGTCACATGTTCACAAGGCCTCCCCCCCGCCTCTCCCACCCTGCGCATTGAACTTAATCACCGAATTTACAATAGCCCCAATAATGCGGGGAAAGACTGTGACCACAAAATTCATCTTTCCGGTGTGTTGCTTGTCATGCACTGGGTCTTGTGAATGACCCATTTAAGCATAATTCCTGTTTCTTGTTCCCTGTGACCTTGAGGTATTTCCTCAGCCTGGGAGAATAAAAGCAGAGGCAGACTTTAATGGCTCTTTTACTTTGTGTGTTGTTAACCCTGAAACACGGTCCTTCTTGTGCTTTGCCGGGTGGATTATCTTTAGTTTATTTTGGACTTTATTATTTATTTGGTTACTTTAGGTTTTGTTTTGCTATTAGTAAAATATTTGTGAATGCAGGAGTGACAGACCTGTGAAGGTGGTATATACAAGTATTTAAACATATGCGACTAGTACAGAATGGTTTGATCCCATTAAGTAACATTCATCTATTGGTATTTTTGTTTATTTTACAAAATTGTAATGAATCAAATAAATGTAATATAATGAGTTTTGTTTTGTAGATGGTTTTTCAAATCTTGATAAATTAACCAATTTTCCAAAAATAGCCTGCTGTAATTTCTTATTAACCCCCCAAAATGTGAGATCTAATGCCACTACCACCCCTCTCTACGGTTTTTCCACACAGCGGCATTTTATTACCAAACTAATAAATCTGCAGGTTCAGTCTTCCTAATCTGAATTTTCAGCCTCTTATTGCAGTTCCACCACCAGCCACAGCAAGGCGCTCCACACCACAGCTGTGTCTTTAATCCAGTGTGAGGGAGTATAGAAGCATCTGTGGATGAGTAAATTAGGCAGCTTAAGGAAGCCAGTGGTCCTACATTTGGCATTGCAAAGCTCATTTACTGGGACATCGGTACTTAATCCTCACAGCTCTGATCATTACAGCTGATGAGAGGAGGAGGAGGAGGAGGAGGAGGAGGAGGAGGAGAGAGATCCTCATTGTCTCATGTGCTTCCACTCCAACACTCGAGCATCATCTCCAGGAGCTGTTGGGAATAATGACTTTGAACACTCTTGTGGTTCGACATCAGAAATCTGTGTTGATTACGAGACTGATTACTGAGTTTTTCTCATTTTTATGGCTTAATTGTGCAAAATAACTCACAGCCAGCCAATTTGAACAAATTGTTATGTGAAGTTGTGGCAGAACACTTGGTTTGTGGAGTTAGGTTTTTTAAATTTGTGATTAGTTATCAGTTTAGTGTAGTAAAAAAAAAAAAGATATCATCAATATTACCTGGAATTAAAAAACAATCGGTATGTATCAACATTTGACTGAAGCAGACGTCTCCATGTTTCCCTTGATAAAAAATTAACAGATTGTTAAAATAGCTCATATTATACCCACTCATTAAATTACATAACAATGCACTCTGTTGATTCTTTTTTTTTTTTTTTTTTAATTTGAAAGAAACAATACTGTATTTAGACTTTAGTAACTAAAACTACGGCTGCCAGCTGCTGGAAAAAGAACAACATGAAAATGACATTGTTACAACTGTTCTGTATAAAACGGACGCAATACCATTATCTTTGGATAAGAATAAAAAAAAAAAGCAGGAAAGGCATGAATGTCATCTTAAGCTTAATCAATTTAAGTTCCTTCTCTGTAAGTGTGTAACGTGTGTGTTTGCTCTGTGATGGAGGACTGGTGACCCGTCGAGAGTTTTTGCCCGGAGTCAGCTGGGATCTGGCTCATGACCACAAGCTGTGCAGTATAGAAGATGGATATGCTGCAGTTGTCCCAGATTCAGGATACGGAACTCGGTGCATTGTCTTCCAGCATGAAAGGGTTGATCGGAAAAGACAAACATTGTGTCCTGCATTTCTGAATATATGCCTGTTTTTTTGACCCCGGCTCTCGCCGCCTTTTTGTTGCTGAGCATCACACAGGCCGGTGATAAGCAGCCCCACAGACAGCCCAATCACTATAAGTCTATAATGCTGATCAGAGATTTGCTGAATCCGCGAGCATTTTGGATGCAGTGTAATTACAGCGCGGGACATGATAGAGCTGGATGAGCAGTAAATGGGGATCACAGTAGAGGCAACGATCGGGCTGCCCGCACGTTTCTGAGGCAAATCTAATTTCTGGTATCCAATCCACCGTGTGGTTTTATTAGCAGGAAATGGGTTTCCTGGTTCAACACATTCAAATATTTACACCAATATAAAACATGCTTGCTTTGATTATGCATTTTTACTGGGTTAAAAACGATTTAAGACGGTCTCTTTTTTGTGTTTCATCTCTGCAAAACATAGATTGACATATTGTTAGCCCGTTCCTCATAACAAGCTACTTCCTTGTCTCTCCCTCTGCCAGAACTGTCAACCCCCTAACAAGGTGTACATATTCACAGCTGCTGCTGCAGGAGAGGAGCCCAAATGAGGAGAGTCTGGATAAGATGAGAGGGACGAGTCAGACAACAGGTGCATTGATACATCACCGCTCATTCACTGCTACCACACTGTATGTCTCCAGCCGCATAAAAGACAGCTGGTTTTGATTTATTTCGGGTTTTTTTTTCATTTTCTTTTTCTTTTTATCTTTCTTTCTTTTTTTTTTAACATCAATTACTTGCAACTGTATGGCAACTTTCACTGCACAGACAAGCGGGAGTATGACTAAGAGTGTCTCATCCCAGGCTCACAGGCTATTCACACTTACTCTTCCCCCCGCGGTGGTAGCGTTGCTTCTCTGCAGCGTATCTGTATCTGTTTGTTCATTCATAGGAAAAGCATTAGTGACACGTAGATGAGTCATAGAGGCTAGTGTCTAAACAGGCCGCGGTGGGAGTCTGAAGCCCTGCCACCCTTCTGCTCCTCGCCTTAAGGCACCACTCATACCTTCGCCAGTCTCCCTAGTTACTCTAACACTTACATGCACATGCATATGCCTCCTGTGTTTGTTCAAATACCATGGATCCCACCTGATGTGGCGAGCACCACAGAGCAGCTGCTGCTGTGGTCACGGGCAGCTGAGCTATGGCAGGCGGTGGACATCCTTATTACGGAGACGCTGGAGGGACACTGCTCTCTGGTGGGATCTGTTTAATGAAGTGATTTTTAATCGTTTGCGGACTTTTGTATATACCGGACAAACACTCTGCACATGATGTCACTTGTGCTTTCCGGTGGTCAGCACTCAGCCACAATGATAATGTTAGGATTCATATTTTAAAGGTGTACAGTTCATTTCTTTTTTTTTTTATCAAAAAACTAAAACCAAACTTGCTGACTTTCGCCTTTCCAATTCAGATTTGAATGAATCAGATGTAATTTTGGGATCTTTGGCTTGACCTTACTGTGGGAACGCCGACACATTACAGCTTGGCAGTGTTAATTGTGGAACAGGCAGATGGAGCAGGTGCGCCTGTGTACAGTAAGTGTCACACTCCCCCTGTGACTTCCAGAGGTTGTATCAGGTGCAACACCTGGAGTTTGTTTCCTTGTTAAAATAGGCATCTCCAAGGTGATACCCAATTAGAAATGCTGAACCTGGCTGATGCGTGGCGAGAGATCAGATACATCTCATCTCTCACCAGCAAATTGCTTTCCCACAAATCACACTGCATTTGTGGTGCTCATTGCAGAGTTGGGCCTGATGTATTTTGCTGTTGTTGCCTCATTCGAGCAGACACATTCTCTCACAATCTGCCGTGTTTCTTTTCTCCCACTGAAGGCTGAACAGACATTCCACTCTGAAAGAATATTATTATGAAGAGCTGGTGCACCAGCTCACCTTGCGGTTTGGTATTGAGTCTCCTTTGCGCTTGACTGTGTCCCTCTGTTCTTACAGCTATCTATCAGTTTCATAGCATGCAATCTGCATCCTTCCAGCCTCCCACTACCCGCCCACCAGTACTGTATCTGTTGTGTTCTGCGTGCATGCATTGTGCACGGACGGTGCACACGAGCGCATTGTGTTTTGTTGCAGAAGGCTCAAGTGTGTGTTTCCCAGCCCCCCTCTATATCAAAAGAGAGGGGAGCTCCTGGGCTGAGAACACCCACTGCAGAGCTGCCCTGGCAGGGGTAGGAAAGCGTGGAGGGTGCTTGCCCCCTGGCTAGGTGCTTGTAATAAAAGGGGGGGGGGATAAGGGTTGTGAGGGTGGTAGTGTGGTTGTCTGAAGGACTGAACCAAGGCAGGCGGGAAGGAGGTTGGAAGGCGTGGGGTGGGGGGGCTTTTTCATACATTTTTATGACCACATAGATAAGGTCAGTAGTGTGCCATCGTTACTAGGCAACACTGCGACCCTGAGTTGGATTGAGTTGTGAAGCTGAGAAGTCAGATATTCTTATTACAACAGCCCCGCTTCACTTCTGCTGTGTGCATTTGTTAACAAGCAGCCTGTCTCCGTGTGCCACTCAGAGTCAAGGCTGAAGGACTGCTTTAACTGGACGATTAACTGAGGCACTGAAATAATTAGAAGGCCATTGATTGGGTTATTACATTGTTACAGCCATGTCGGTGATATAGTGAAATCTGAGCCGGTTCGGAGATGTGATGATGGTAATGGTGATGAAAAATGGCGATGGGGTGTTTGATTATATATTTTTAATGATCCTGTTCATGTGTGGATACACTAGACTGTGGGTGTATTGATTTTTCCAGTTTTCAAGCAGAGAATGGACGAGATGGAGGCCAGGCGCATATGCAGCTGGAGTACAAATCACCAAAACGCACCCTATTCTCTACCTCCCTTTACTCACGCTCTCCACCTTCACTCCCTTCTCCGTCCACGGCTCCTTTCTCTGCCCCCCCCCCCCCCTTTCCATCACCCTCCCAGCTCTCCATCCTCACTTCCTTATTTCTGCCACTCCTCCAGCAGCTTTTCATTACTCCCCCTCCTCCTTTTGCTCGCTCTCCTGCCTCTCCGACTCTCTCCACCCATTTCTGTCCCCTTCAGCGTCCTAGTTTAGCACGTCAAGGTTGGCTACAGATATGCTCCTCTGTGCCTTGAGGCTAACCAATGGGAAACCGGCTGGGCTGCTGTAGCAGGCCGGGGTGTTGGTATCGTGAATTGAGAAGGGAGATGGGGAAAGGTTACGGTGGTGCACAGTCCATTCTGCGGAGTGGAATTGAGGTGTAATATATGGCGCTTTGAAGCTCTGCAGGGTTAGCAGCAGACTTACCTGAATCATGTGACCAGAATTTTTAAACAAACAACAATCAAACGTTTTGATTTCAACACATTTTCCAAAATCACTGTGAGCTACTCAACTTCAGAACTTTATAAGTCGCCATAGCAACAACTAACACGTCCCGGCGTGTTCATCACTCTTTAGTGTCCCATGGAAACAGTCCCACTGGAGCAGTTGTGTTTTTATCTTTCCCTCTTCAACACTTTTATTATAATTTCTGTGAATTTGTTGTCGCATTAGTAGCTTCTTTGCATTTTGTGTATTTACCACTGTTTTCATGAGCTGTTCCACATTTCGCTCTGATGGCAAATGTACTTTAACGTTGCACTAGAGCAGAAGAGAGACGTTGTCCCTCTTTTCCTAGTCATGCCTGGTTAAAGGTAATTTGAATGGAGGTTTAAATTCAAATGAACAATTCAAAAAAATAGTATAGGGAACAGTTTGGCACATTTGGCAATATAAAATACTTTTCTAACTCTTAAAAGATGCATAATTAGATTATTGTAACAGCCTCGTATTCAAACAACAATTGCAAGCTGATAAATATCTAAATTAGCAACATCTACAATCCAACTGAAAACAAAGAAAAGTAGCTCTCGTGACAGTTTTCATCAACACTCTTCTCAGTACATCTCAAGCTCACTACTAAGTAGTTACTAAATGTGTAGTTTGGTCAATAAAATGAAGTAAACAGTAAGAAATTGATAGGAATTTAGGAAAGAGTGTGGGTTTTTTTCTTAGTCTTCCTGTCTTGTGTCTTTGTGCTAAAGAGTTTTTACAGCTCTTTCAACAAATATTGAGGCATTTCATTCAGCAATGTTTATTTAATATCTCTTATAATTCTAATTGTGATTCAGAATATCTCTGAGCATAGGTAGTCATCCAGTGCAGTAAATAAAATGCGTTCTTTCATACGGCTTCATGTTGACACGTTGACCTTCTGAACTTTGATACCTTTGATACAGTTGGCACATACTCAAGTGATAGCACTCGCAATTTAAAGTGCATGTGTCCTCATGCTGATTGACCTGCAGGTGTCTTTTCATCCCAACGGGACTGCTGGAGTGTAACCATACACCACCCTGGACTCTGTTTAGGAGCCACATCACTTTGGCCCTGGAAACTTGTAACCTTATACACACTTGTATCGGGAGCCACGAGCGCGGCATGTCTCTTATCAATGTCATTGTCTTAGCAAACAAAGGGGATCATTATACCGGTGCTGAGAATGTTTCTATTCTGAGTTAATGGGTTGCATAGTGTAAAAGCAACCTGATCCTCCTTTGGGTGACGAAGGAGAGAGCTGAGGGTTGACATTTTGCTGATGATAGGCCAGTCTGTGTTTTGTTGTAAGAGACACTGGGCTTCACAGGAGTTGTCAAAACAAGAGGCCCCATCCTGAGGGATTACTCGCCCTGTCTGCACACACGCCAGGGACCAGGTTGGCCAGAGGGACAGGGAGGGATAAGTGTGTGTGTGTGTGTGTGTGTGTGTGTGTGATTGCTCTACAGGGAGGAAGATGCTAGATGGTGGAAGAGATGCAGTCGGGCAGCTGAAGAATTTGCTGAATCTTCTTTTTTATTTTTATTGGTTACATTGGTATGATTCATACTCGTGTTTAGTGAGATTAAATGCAGAATTTTGCCAAAGCAATGCTCAGCTATATTTTAATTGAGACTCGAAAAGAAGCGCTTCACTGTATTTAGCCTCTAATGCAATTACTACGGCCATTGGAGCACACTCTATCTTGTTACCTATCTGATCTCACTTCATTACCTTGCAAATGGATATCGCGTAATATTAAGTATAGTGTGGTCACAGTGGTTTAGGCATTTCACTGACGCTGAAGCACAAGAACTTTACTGTCAGTGAAACGCTGTAACCATTGTGACCACACTACGCTTACTATAATACTCACGTTTGTCTTTACAACATAAAAAAAAATAAATCTCTTCTTGCACATCAGCCGATCATATTTCATATTGAAAAAGAAAAGAAAATAGACAACCCTCCGTAAAACATCATCATTAACAGAATCACGATTTGGGATTTGATTGTACTTATCTTTGCGATTTGTATTTTGTTTCTGTCTTTTTTTTTTTCTTCTAAAGTTTCAGATTCAATTGAAGTAAATATTTAAACTGAAAGTAATACCCAGGAGCATAATCATGAGTTAGGGAATTCATTCTCATTTGGTACATCTGGGGCTGAAGCTCTGACTGACATATTGCTCGGCAATTCTCAGTTGAAACACATGAGCTTGGATGGATCCTGTGAAGAAACGACATATTTTTTCCGGCTGAACCATGGTTGCCTCAACAAAAAGCCTTAGAGGCATACAGTATGTTACTGGATTTATTTTATTGTGACAGTGGAATCTATCTATCTATCTATCTATCTATCTATCTATCTATCTATCTATCTATCTATCTATCTATCTATCTATCTATCTATCTATCTATCTATCTATCTATCTATCTATCTATCTATCTATCTATCTATCTATCTATCTATCTATCTATCTATCTGTAACAGATGTGGATGCAGCATGAACTAGCGTTGTGTTAAAACTCTGAAGAAGAAAAGTTCTCCTGACTAATATGAACAATATTTTGTGGAGTCCAGTTGAATATATACTAAACTTTTTTTTTTAGAATGTGTGTGTTTGTTTAGACATAAAAGCATTGGAGCGCTCCGAAGTTTGAAATGGAGCTCCAGAAGTCAGAAAGGATGAACTGATCAGCCATGAACTAAATAACAACAAGGCACAGGCTTTGTTTAGCCTTCATGTGGCTTGGTAGATTCAAGGTGGCTTTAACTCCGTAATAAAGAAAGAAAAACCCCAACAAAAACATAAAACCTTCATATGTTGATAAACTGGGCTTGCATTGTGTTACATCATTTCAGAGAACTCTTTGGCTGTGCAAACGCAGACAGCAGAAAGATGTTGAGAAACATTTAATTCCGGAAGAATGCTCCTTTTGAGGAGTTCCCCATTTGAAACTTACAAAAATCTCTTCTTCCAAAGACAGGCAAATTGTTGGGTTAAACGTTGAGTAAGAACATTTTGCATCTGCGTAAACACAACAACACATCAAAGGCTTATTCGGTAAATTGTACGAAACTGCATTCCAAAAGCTTCAAATATCCTAAATGGGATATTTATTGATCGATTTTATACAGGTCAGGTCAGGTGTAGGAGGATGTAATATCAGCTAATTGAATAAAACGTGGATCATTTTTATTGTCAATCAACCAGACCACGGTAAAATAAATAACAGAAAAAAAACAAAAAACCAACAGCATAAACAAAGTTATCAGCAGGATTTGAATATCATTCCTGTAACTCAGTACAATAAAAAATACATTTCTTCACAAATAGTTTTTTTTGTTAGATTAATTTTCAATATATCATGTGTGTGACATGTGACAAAACTTCAACTGGTATAACTGTGACCACATCACTGATTAATATTTGTCATCTAATTTTACCACCCTCCATGAAAGCTGGCAGCAAGATAAGGAGCATGAACAGATTCCACGCCACCATGAGTGTTACAGTCGCAGGAGTCGCGACCTTGACTGTGCAGTGTGGGTGAATTGTCTCATATGTGCTCCACTTCCTTCCCTGTATCCACCACATACGGCGATATGGTGGCACATGCAAAAACACCCACAGGCAGACGTGCATGCATGCATGGCCACACAGCAAGGCCAAGACCGTCTGCGGCCGCCCAGGGGCCTCATTGTCACATTCACTTACCACTGTTTAGGCATCATGCTGGGGGGCTAAAATGAACTACTCTGCTTTCCTCCCCCCCATACCCGTGGAGGACTGAGAAAACCCCACTCTGCTCAAATTCAAAACACTGCTGGAGATGAACCGAATAATGTCAATGATATGTGCCTGTTCTTTGTTTCCGCACACCCGTAAATCTTTAGCTTGAGCTACTGTTATTGATTTACCATAATAAATACTTTCCCCTCTGTGTTGTCCTTTTAAAAATCCCTACTGAAATAATTATAAAGAAATTATGTGTGAAATCACTTTAAATCTTGTTTTTATGTACTTGGTTAAATGTTGAAACTACGCAATGTGTCAGCAAAGTCAAATAAATGAAAACAATCCAATTGCTGTTTTTAATGATGTATTTTTCTCCACTTAATGACTTGACCCATGATGATGTGTTTAAACACGCAGGTCAGCTTTAACTTCTGCTTCTTAGCCTTTTAAGGACATGTTGGTGTTACAGTCATAAAACACACGTGCCCCCTCTGCAGAAATTAATATGATCTATCGGGGTTTAGTCCTGAATACCTCAGCCCGCTGGTCACAAGGTCTTTGGAGTGAAAATCACCGTATTGTCTTTCACATCACAAGTAACCCGTTCAGTTGTACAGCTGTTCGCCGGGTGGAAGTGATAAACAGCAGCACCTGTTTTCCGTGAGGATGGAGCAGCCTGCAACACCAACAGAAACATTTGATCCGTACCGGTCTGTAGACTCAACAAAATGTGATCTTTCCCCTGACAAAATTACTATTGCAATTCCTCATTACTTTTTTTCTTTTCTTGTTATTTATTATGTCTTGGGCATACCCATACGTATAATAGATAGCACCTTTGTGCAATTTAATATATAGTGGCGCTGGCAGTATTAAAAGCTTCACTCACAGCATTGCTATATTTAAAAAACAGACGCAGGGGAGGCAATTATTTTTTAATTATGGCTTTAATGTGAAAGAATGATTAACGTGAGTGAACCGAATTAGACACTACAGAGGGATTGCACATGTCTTTCCTTAAATATACTTTATGTAATAATTATTAGAGGTTGGAACTTTAAAAAAAAAAAAAAGCTAATAAAAGAAAGAAACAACAGTCATAAAGCAATTAAATAGATGTCCATGTGTTGTGCTTAAGGTATGAAGCGAAGTTTTGACAAGTTAATCAGCGAGCCTCATCATGTTCATTACTTCAAGTCCAGCATCTAGTCTGTCTGCAGTTTAACTAGAAAAATGGAATTTAAACCATCAACATTATGGTAGTTGAAGTTCTTGGTAATCACAAAGTGAAAAAACAAACTTCTAAAACTCAGAACATTTTTCAAAAGCCCTTGACTAAACTACAGTGACATCACATATTTACTTTTAATAAACAATAACATTTAAACTACATGACACTTTTTTTCATCCAAATGAGTCTTCATGTATCATATCAATTGCCGCTCCACCTGTTGCCGTTTGGTTGTTGTAGGTTCAACTCGTCAGTGTTGGTGCTCCTCTGTTTGCCGTTAAACACACTTCAGGAAGCTGCTTCAAACCGGAAAATTCACTTGTATATGGGTTGTGCACACAGTGCTCTGAGGATGTGTATACTGTCCAAACACATCCCTTGTGCAAACGCTACACTGGCGCCTGCACTTTGGCGCAACAAGTCATAATTTCCCAGATCTTAAATGACACCAGGCATGTTTACATGTTTTTCTCTATTACAGCCCACACAAACAGCTATCACTTTGAGATTTTTGCATTTCTTTTCCAAATCTTGATTTCAGTTTCTCGTCAGAAGCTTGTTTGCAGTGCGAGATTACGCCAATATTTGCTCCACAAGAAATAGGTTGGATGTCTCTCACTAGCTCTTTAAAGCCATTGTTGGATCCTTCTTTCTCCGCCTTTGAGGAATGTTTGTCTTTGTCGCCTGTTAAGGTCACCTTAACTTTGAAAATATGTCTTTCTTTTAACACTGTTTCATGCTGAATTGCTACATACAAGTATGGTCTGTTGGATCACCTACGTGGCATCAATGGGATTTGCCTTTGGTGTCACTCATATCCTTGAATGTTACAGAGAAAGTAAGAAAACAGAGATATATAACTTTTGCAGGATGTTTTATGATCACTGCTGCTGCAAACAGGTGAGAGACTGAGAGACATACACACATTATAAAAATACACACACAATGAGAAAAAAGTTACTGTATTAAAAAAAAGGAATTAAACTTGTAGTGTAAAATACTTAATGTGTCCTGAATTTGCCCATTCTATATGATTTCAGTATAAAAAACAAACATGGAATGAATAAGACAGTGTGTGATAGTGAAAAATGCTCAAACTGATTTTTTTGGACTCACTGAGCACCTTAGCATTATTGTGAACAATTGAAACCCTCAAAAAGTAGTTGCAACAGTGGGAAATTAGGAGATCTGCACACTTTTTACATAGAGAATGAATTAACTCATCTAGCAACAGCAAGATGAAGAAAAAAAATGCAGCTAAATAATCCCCCCCCCCCAACATGACACTGATAGGGTAGCCTTCATTATCTCACCCTAAAATGTTCTCTGCATCCGACTGTGAAAGGATTCTCTTGGTAGCACAAGATGAAGTCTTTATTATGTAGTGCTATTAAGTGTTTATTTATACCCATGCTACAGTGAAAAGTGGACATGTGCATATTGATAGAGACGAAATTCAGAATATCAGATATATTTGGAGTTGAACTGGCATTGCCAATGATCATATCACAGCGCAGCAGCTAATGAACTTACTTGCTCCTCCAAGCCAAGAATTTACAGCTGAAACACAAGCACAGTGCTCCTAATCCACTCTAAATGACAGAGAAGATCTCCTGACCCACTGCCCTGATTCACGAGTGTTTTCTCTACAGCACAACAGAGACTTAAACTTGTTTGGGTTTATCCTACAGCTCAGGCAAAGGAAAGTAACTTACATTATCAGTTTATTCAATTAAACACACATCTCGGAGTAACAATTTTCTCAAAAAGAGGCAGGCACAGATTATTAAAGATTAATTTCATTCGCACAAGTGTTCAATAAAGCGGATAGAAAATAGTGAAGAAATAGAGTGAGCGTGAGAGTGAATTGAACCATTTTCAGGTAAGCAAGAACAGTGTGTTCTGGTACAGGCTTCAGCAAATGCAGAGCGGTGCTCCTGTTTGTCTGCTACGTTGGAGTGAGCACTGAGGGAAGCAGGCAGACAAGTGGGCAGACACGGTAGACAAAAGCACTGCAAGAAAACTGGACAACAGGAAAACATAACAATGTGGAGACCTTCATTCAAATTGTAAAAGCTTACGGAATCTATAATTTGCAGCAAATTAAAACAAAGCTATTAGTTTCTTTCAGGAAATCTATAAATTGTTACATTGAAAGCCTGTTAAGATGTGGGCGTGCATATCGTTGTGAAAATCGTATTGTTTTTGTCCGTGCACATCCAGAATAGTGAGGATTCATTGGTTGCTTTAGAATAAAAATGAAAAAAAATGAACCAAGGTTTGACTGTATTCTGTCATGTGGGATAGAGAATGAGCTGCTGAATGCGCTGCTGGTTATATCACATCCAGTGTAACCCGGCTGTGTGGACAGGCCCACAGGCTTCCACATCACCACTGCTATACCCTTGACTTCAAGGCAGGCATTAAAATGGAGGGGTGGTGGTGCGGTGATAGCGGGTGGATTATGGGGTTGAGGGAGGCGATACGAAGTGTGCATGCGCCTGTGCGTGCATGCCTGTGTGTGCGCCTTTGGGGTGGGGGTGGGGGGGGGGGGAGACGCTTTTTTTTGTTAACCCTTTTCTCCACTGGCTGACACACTACCGCAATTTCTTTCTATTTTCTTTTCAAACAATCATTAAGCCAATTCCCAAATAAAAATGACAGACAGTAAGGAAATGACCCCATGACTAGAACATGTGCGTCATTGGATGTCCTTGTGGATCTCCACTGATACAGGGAGCTCTCCTTTGCTCTTTTTCATCTGAGAAATGCCCTAATAACTCAATTCACGGCGAATCTGGCATGTGCTGTCATACCCAGAGCGCACCTGTGCAGCAGCAGGCGGCGCTTTCTGTTTTGAGCCGTTGCGACTCCGTGCGTAAAAATCCTGGGTACTTTCAGTGCGTCAGGTGCAGGCGGCTCATTTCCTTAATGCAAATGCTCCACTTATTGCGCGCTCTCACACTTCTCCCACCTCCACTCGTATCCTGCCCTCAGGACCGAGCGGTAGCCGCCTCTGCTCCTTTAAGGCAATGAGGAATTAAAGCGTCTGCAGGGGCAGGGTGGAGGGTTATTCTGTGTAATGCTCAGAGAGTCAGTGTGGTGCGATTAGAGAGCGGCAGCGGGGAAGATGCGCTTGCTCGCCTCTTGCTGGACGCACAGAGGCGATGAAGATGATCTGACTTTGGAGTCTAAGAAAAAAACCTGTTTTTCATTCTTATTCCACCACCCTCTCTCCTCTGTTTGCTTCTTTGCTCTTTTAGTTAATTTTTTAAATTTCTAAACTACAAGGATGATCCACCAATCAGTGTTTTATTTAGAAAAACGGAGCTTCTCACATTTTTGAGGGATTTAGTTTAGCCAGGTTTTTTTTTTTTTTTTTTGGTATCAGGATCTGCTTTTTTTCCCCCCGGCTCTGACTCAGCACCACACACACCTGGGCTTCACCCCTTCAGCATCCTTTTGAATAACAGGGAGAAGCAGCAAGACGCGGAGCAGAGGAGGACAGGCTGAGCTCAAATCTCCCCCAAGACAATCACAGAGGCTCATTTATGGTCCAAGCGCAGAAAAAGAAGACAGCCCAGAAAGAGAATCAGAGTGTAACGAAAAAGTACGAAGGAGATATTAAAAGTAGAGACTTGGAACCGGTTTGCTTCAAGACAGTGGCAAATGTTTAACCTTACCCCAGGCGCACAGAAGAGAAACCCAGGGAGGCATCGGTCGGAGGAAGACGAGAAAGCATAGCTTGGGGGGGATTGAACGGAGCAGGGCATGTGGATATTGGCTTTTATCTTTTTCCAGAGCATCTTGAATGGTAAGTTTCATCCCGCTGTTCTTATTTTATTAGTGCTCATTACTATCTGCAGAACGCACATCACGGGTAGACGGGAAAGTGACTGAAGAGTCAGGATGGAGGTCACCTGTGACCCACATGAAACGGATTTTATATGCTTATCAAAAGGCTGACACCCTTCATAGAAGAAGGAGAGACGGGCGAGGCATGGATTGCGTTTTAAACCTTTCAAGCTCTCCCACAAAACATTGGACACAGCCCTGGCCTCCAGATATAAACTGAGCCAGGTGAAATAATAAGGATGAATTGGGTTTGTTTGAGCAAATAATTAGTTTTATTGTGTAGGGTTAATTTTTTTTTTCTAGTTTCATGTTTTTATTGTTTATAATTCGCATCATATTAATGTGATTTGTGTCTGATTTTAATTTGAGCCTAATGATACTTATTCTGTCACAACCTTGTTCCACTGTGGCCCTTAGTAATAAGTGACGTATTTGATATAATGGACATTTGGTTTAACCCTTTCCCCCTCCCCCACAGTGAGCCTATTTTTCAAGTACAAAATGGTCCAAATTAATCAGAGACATTATGATCATCACTTGACACACTTATTTTGAAGTCAGTAGTCTATGTTTTCATTTATAACATCTATGATTCAAAATATTAAATCAGATGCCCAGATGTGTCATGTCAGGTTTGCAGCATGTCCAAATTCAATTTTGTCATAAATCTGAATACACCCTTACTTTATTTACATGTGAATGTGGTTTGTATGGAGAATTTTACACCATTTGTGCAAATTGACTGTGGTAACAGTAAAAAAAAAAGAAATACATGAAAAATCATAGAGGTCACAGCTTTTCAGTAAAATAATAAAGTAGTCCACAATCAAGTTGAAATATAAAAATATGTTCATTATTTTTCAGCATCCAGAAGAAATTCTTCATTCGCATACCGTTTTCAAATTGCAGATTTCGGTTGATGTCCTTTCCATTTCTTGCACATATGTGCATGTATGCCTCGCACTGCACACATGCATGCTGCTGACACTTTGCACACATATGCGTTTGCTCATAAAGTGTATGTATAATCAATAGTGGAAAATTGATACAGTTTATTGCAATCACTTATTGGCCAGAGTCCCTTCCACAGGGAGGGATTATGGCTGACTGGGTGTGTACGAAAACAGGGAAGGAAAAAGGGAGAGTTGAGGAAGGCGAAGAAGAAGGAAAGAAAATGAAAACACATCCACGAAAACACATGACGGTTACAAGATGGAGATTGTTCACATATTGAAACGAAACAAGCTGGCGGGTGGGCGACATTTGTATGAAAGGGTCACAGAAATAAACTGAATTCACACAGCAAAAATTGGGGAAGTGCGGTCTCACAGGTATGAATACATTTAACAGCATCGGATGGCTGTTATTTGATATGGCGTGCCCCTAAAATGGGTTTTCCTTCTGGCCGGAGTGATAAAATATGGCTTCGAAATGGATTTTTGTCTCTATGTCGACGCCTTTTCAGCACTGAGGCAACCCTCAGTCGGCGCCGTTTATTGACATTGACTCCGTATAAAATGGTATCTCCCTCAGCCCAGCTTGTGCTGAAACTCATAAAGGAACAATAAGGAATCCTCATTAATCATAATCATCTGACTCTGACATTAGATCAACTGCAATGCAAGATTGTGTCCGTTTATTGCTTAAGGGATTATTGAGGAGGCCTGTGGCAAACAACTGATAGGGATTAAGCAGGAGATGGCGTTGGGTGCAGACATGACAGTTTTTATGTTCGTCGTTTTCACCGCTATAATTTTTGGGATGTTTTTTTTTTCTTTTTTCTTTTTTTTCCCCTGTTTTTTTTTTTCTTTCCTTTTTTCCATACACACATTTTCATCATCTGCTGTTTGCCTTACTGTTATTGGATTTCTCCATCACTGTACAGCCACCTTACTGTACGACTTTGTCCTCAGTGACTGGATGTTTTGTTGATTATCATGAAAATGAGGTGTTCATCGGCTGAGCAGTCGTTGTCAGAATGAATGAATGACCTTGTAGAAAGAAGCCGGCACCGAGATTGGATTCCAGACAATTCTTGCTGTTTCAGAGTTGGCCCCCGTCACATGTTCACCGGCCTGTCTCTATGGTAACCTCCTTGATGGGTGTCAGGGGCTGCGTCCTAAAACGTTCACCCATTCACTCTCCCCCATACGGTGAAGAAGACACTGTGCTGTGCTGTTATCTGGTGGCAAAAAAACATCCAGTCACTTAGTCTGTGGTGGTGATTGGCTCCTGCCTGGGACATGTTTACTGCTCTCCTCATCTCGTGGTCGGTTCATTTTCATCCCTGATGTTGGTTTTACATTTTCTCACATACTGGGCATCTTACAAAATGGCAGCTCCTGAAAATAACCAACTCTATATTGACGTTTTCTTAAAGAGTAGAATTGTGAGCGTTGTTGTTGCTGTTCAGTATGATCGCCTGAAAGTTCTTCATCTGAAGCTAATCTTTCATTTTAATCGATCAAATGACAAGCTACTATACTCTCTTCTATCTGGGTGTTCAAGTTTTTTAAATTTTTTCTTGCGTTGTGATAATTTTACCGTATTGCTACTTATTCATTCAGTGACGAAAGGAAAAACAAATTCACCCTTGCAGTCCTCACAAATGTCACACTATAATTGCTGTCATTTTGGAAATTGAGGTTGATTATTCTTCATTAAAACAAAGCAAAAGACTTCTGTCCGCGCATTTTCATATGGTGTAGTGGTTAGCTCTGTCCCTTCATAGTGAGACGAAACCTCGTTTAATATAAGACCTTTTAGTGTGGAGTTTGCATGGTTTCTGGTAGGGTGCCTCCTCGGTAGAGTCATCTGGGTCTCTAAAATGAGACGTTATTGTGTGTGACTGTCACAGTCAGTGTTGATCTGTTGAGGTTACACCCTTTGCCCAGAGTCAGCTGGATTGGCCCCTGCCGCTCTGATTGGAGTGAAATCAAAGATATATGAATTTTGTTTAAAATTATACATTCATGCCCAACAGCCACGATTCTTGTTTTCATTTTCCCCAAAACACAATTTCTGCTTCCTGTGGCTATCAAAGTCATCTATACACAGTCATCAGTACAGGAAAGGAAACATTAAAAATCTCTGCCTGAAAGCTGCCTCAAGGCAAAACTACAGCAAGCTAAACTGTCCTATCCAAATTCTCATTGCAAAGATATAACGAGACAAGGCTCCTTGCAGGGTCCCTGCGAACACTGTGATGATTTGTAGACATACAGAAGGCTTAACCTGATTCGCATGACTTAAAAAGGGCTTATCTCGTATTTCTTCAATAAATGAACATTTACTCAGAGGTCAGGAAATCACGCAATCAAATTTTGATCTCAATTAGTCGTGACCTTTCTTGGACTGAGCACACATTCGGCTTGAATTAGGTAAGCTCTTCCAGAGCATCTCGCCCAGTGTAGCTTACGGTACAGTAAATAGCTGCCAACATCGGTTAGCCTGCCAATTTTACATGACCTCACATTATTAGCAACCTGAAACAGTGGATGGAAATGCTACGGGGAATGGGGCAGATAGATAGATTGAACCTGGCTGCAAGCAGGACGGGGGAAATGGGTGTTTGCGTGGTAATAAATCTGCATGAAGGCGATGAAGGCAGTGCACTGATGAGAGCCTCATTTGTTGGGGCTGTGAGGTGATTCCCAAGTCTGTGTGAGGATGTCCAATGATCGGTGGCCTCCCAGTGGTCGTTCATAGACTGACTAAAGCAACGGAGTGAAACCTGACCAGCCTTACAGCTGCACTCACAACCATCAGTCTGTTTACTAATTACCAATTAGGGTTTGGTTGCACAAGCGGTATCATAGCTCATGAAATTAAATTAGCCCATGAAAACACGCGGCATACAGTCAAGTGATAGATCATCTTGTGCAGTCTCACTCTGATATGAATATCTAATGGGCTAAATTAAGTTTACAAACCCACTTAACTCCGGCTCTCTCGTGTGAGTTATAGCAGGGTTTGTTGGGTTTCATTTCGAACTCCGTGCATGATTCCAGTTGAAAGGGCTGCTAATGTCGGGTAATGGCTACCCTGATGTGCGGTCATAATAGATATCCCCAAGTTCATACATCCTCGCTGTATAATGAGGGCTACTCCACTGTACAGTGCCTCCTCAAGTCTGTCGAGATCTCTAATTAGGAGTCAGCTTTGGTGACTTTGTGTGTGTGTACGTGCGCGGGTATGCGTGTGTGTGTGTGTGTGTGTGTGTGTGTGTGTGTGTGTGTGTGTGTGGGTGTGTGTGTGTGTGTGTGCAGCAGTGTTTCACCCAATGGTGTAAAATCTAATTACCAATCACACTGTGTCTGTCTGGATTTCCCTGAATCGGAGGTGTAATTGCGCAAGCCCGCGTGTAAATGTCTCTTGCATTAAAATGTTAACGATATCATTTAGCATCTGCAGGGAAGAGCAGAAAAGCCCTCAGCACCCAGATGTAGGTGTTTGATCATGCGTGCAAAGTGAGTTTGTAGTACATCTGGCGGGGGTTTCCCTCTCAGACAGGGTTCTCAGTAGAGAGGATGTTTTTAATTCACTCAGCACCTGTCAAAGTGACACGTTATATTACTGTGCTGCACCGCACAGGTACTGTAGCGGAGTAACTGGTGTAAAAGCTCTATTTGATAGTTTAAAGCAGACAAAGTCAAGAAAGAAACTCCTCTTCACCTCTCTTGTGCAGAAGTGTTTCTGTCTTAATTTAGTTTCAAAGAGATTTTTAACGTTTTATCTTATCACAAAAGATTTTCCAACTTTCTCCCGAAGAATCCAGCCACTCTTTTCATGACCCAGGAGCCTACAGGTGATAATAGACAACCAGGAACTTATTTATTTTAAGTTTTCAGTATTGTTAAACTGAAAAAATATTTTTTTCACTTGGCTCCAGTTACAAGCTTTTTAGTTTTTTGTTTTGGAGCAGTTCTGTATCATAGTATAAGCAGAGGTGGAAAGAGTACGGAATATTTCTTCTCAAGCACAACTGCAGTTATATTGCTCCAAATCGACACAATTCTAGTTTTAAGTTCAGTTGTTTTAAAAAGTACGTAGATTAGAGTAATAGGAACTATCTAACCATTGCATGTGTAATTTTGTTGTCAATGGCAGATATTCAGTTTACTTGATCCATTTAAAATATTTGTTTTAAGCACATTATTACCTACAACAAAAGAAATGAATGAAATCAATTTTATATTGTATTCAGCTTGTTGACATGTTGTGTTTGTGTCATGCAATTCAGAATCTTTTTCCCCCCCCAATATAATGGAAAACTCTGATTGAATGTCACTGCTAAATCATAAATTGTTATACCGGAATAGTCAAGATGCAACCAAGTCCTGTGAATTGTCATTAGAGGTGATGCATTTGTGTAGCCCTGCTCAACTAAATCTGGCATTCCAAGATTTTTAAATTCCATTTTTTATCAGACATTGCTGTGTCTGTTGACCACGTCCATCAGTAAATCTATAATTGAAAACCTATATGTTGCTAGTTAATAGTAGATGAATGCACCAAATACATCTGTGCATCTTCTGTTTTAAAGTTTGTACTGTCACACCCTTATGGTAATCTATAGCGGCTGCCGTCTTCTGGATGTGCGTCCTCGGTCTTTAGTCTTTGTAGTGTGCCAGAGCGTCTGTTCATTGTGCGAGACAGGTGGCGAAGGTGTGATGAGCTTGCTATCCATCTCCAACCAAGATAAACATTCACGGTGGCCTTCATAAGTACTGCCTCTTAATCCAGTCCTCCACATACCAGGGCCCGGCTTCGAGCTCGACACCCTCGGTGGCCCAAGGCTGAATTGATCCCGACGACTCCAGCATGAACGTGATGCATCCACCTGATGTACTGCAGCTCATTGGCAACCTCAGTCTTTTTCTCACTAACGCTGCTTGACTTTCTCCTCTTATGGACATCTCTTCAAAATATCAAGCTTTGTCAACATACCGTGACCTTTCTGGGAGCATCTTGCTGTCTTATTTCACACACGCGCATCAATCTGACTACTGAAGACAGAATTTCCAGGAGATATTTTACCATCAAGTCTGCCCATGTGTCTCATGCGCCACAGTCAGAATATTGAACTCGGTTAAGGAAAAAATGGAGGAGGCAAAGTCTGGATAGACAGAGTGACAGAAAGACAAATGGGTTCAGCTTGGTTTCTCGACACTGCTCTTTATTTTTAAACCAGGCACAGATGCTAAGATTTAAGACCAAGTTAGTGGCGGTTATTTTTATCCGGCCATTTTTAAAGCGCTGTCACGTTGTTGGTAAGGTGTGACTGCAAGTATGTGCAAAACGTGGGTGTTTTGTGGATTTGCTGTTGTTTAAGTGCTTTGGCAAGTACCTATATACTGTGTGTGTGTGTGTGTGTGTGTGTGTGTGTGTGTGTGTGTGTGTGTGAGAGAGAGAGAGTTTAATTGGGGAGCTGGGTGGGTGTGTTAAGGTGTGACGTTGTGTGGAGCCACAGGAGTCTGATTTATGTCCTTCCAGCTACACATCGATCCCTCAGCCTGGTGTGAGACTGAGTGCATTGTCAATAATCGTAGCACTTTGTGGTATTCCTAGAATTCCCAGACCTCCTCTGTTCAGGCCATGGTGTGATGGTACAGGAGGCCATCTCGTCCAAGATCAAATCAGAGGGCACAAGGCCTGGCAGCAGTGCATATGATGGAAGGATAGGCCGGTAGTGATAATTTTGCAGTGGCAAATTTTGGATTGTCTCTATTGTCTGTACAAAGACAGCTGATTTGGACGGAGCCCTGCTTGAGTCCCCAGAAGCATCTCGCAGTTCTGTGTGTGTTGCTAAGTGTCCCGGAGACACTTGGATGAGGTCTATTATGTGTTTCTCGGTGTCTCTCTATCTAGACCATCCATCCCCGCAAGTGATTATGCTAATTAGTGTTTGATCAGATGATTAAATTAAAACTCGATTCATCCAAAGTACTAAATGTTCAGAATACATTTGTATCTGCTTGGCTGCCTGGCTTAACACGGCTCAGGTCCCTCCGGTATGCCCCAGCCACTGGAGGAAGGGGGTGACAGGGAACGGAAGAAATTGTGCAAAAATACCTCTTTGGTTTCAATTCAGGCAAGAAAGAAGGTTTGTAATAAAACAACCTGGTGGTCTGAGAGAGAAACAAGGGAAAAAAAAGGAACGTGCATGTGCGTGTGTGTGTGTGTGTGTTTGTGTGTGTGTGTGTGTGTGTGTGTGTGTGTGTGTGTGTGTGTGTGTGTGTGGGAGGGGAGTAGGTGGGTTGGGGGTGGGGAGGACAAGAAGAAGGAGGAGGAGGATGAGGGGGAGGGGGGGGGGGTTGCTGAAAGGAGCCGTGCTGTGGTCCCCTAAGTGTTGAATAAACATGTTTGGTTTAGGGAAATGGCTGCGATAAATGTTTAATATGATAAGTCCATAAAGACGGTCAAATGAGTCTGGAGTATTAAAATGAGCGAGGCACGCAGCAGCAGTTGCAGCAGCTTAGGAGGAGGAGGTGAAGGAGAAGAAGGAGGAGGAGGAAAAGAAGAGGGGCTGATAATGGCTGGCAGAGCTAACAGGATGAGAGCAGCCAGCTGCTGTGACATCAACATTAACACACTCCACCAGCTGCTGGTCACAGAAGTCTCCTGGACTAAACAGGGACAGTCGCATATCTTCAAAGAGCCACTATGGCTTCTATCATAGTATTATTACCTGCATAATACTTGGTGTGGGAACTGCAAATACGTTAAGCACTTTTCACAACAGAGTTCAAGTGTGCGGCAAAAAAAAAAGTATAGAAAAGAAGCAAAACTCTGTCAGAATAAAGGTTAACACAATTTGCTCTAGTCAAACCAATTGTTCAATGGAAATGAGCCAAAAAGGTAAAAAACTTTGGACAAAAGACAAAATTATTTCATGTAAAATATTACATTGCAAAGAGCAAGCTATAAACATTTACATTCAAGCGATGTGGCTATATATGTGGAAAATAATATTTTGTGAACTTTGTCTATATAAATTAGATTTCCACAGAACAAACGGAATATATATGTCATAATAACTAACTGTTTTTGTTTATACACTAAGTCAATAAGAATAAATTATCTTCTTGATGCATCCAGTGGATGTTTAAAAGGGTAAAATTGCAGGGGTGGTTGGGGGTTGACGAGAACAATGTCACCAAGAGGAATGCCCAACCCAACAGTATTGTTGACATCAGTAGCATCCTTACCTCCAAGTGCCAAACGACAATACTAACAGTTTGTAGTCATAACAGAGGTAGCTCTTAGATGTCTAACCATAAAAGCCACCATGAAATGAGAATCCTAATTAACAGACAAGATATCACAGATGACCAGAGCAAGGTGTGCTGGATGCTGTCGTGTCACTTTCCTCAGCACCCCTGAGGCGATCTGGTGGCGTGGAGCAACTCAGTCAAGAAACTCCTTGACGAGTGACGCCTGCAAGGGGCCGCTAACAGCCAGCATAGCACTAATTCTAACTGCTAACAATCAGGTTCAGCTGCGGCTCAGTTGGTAGTGGTTGTCTTTCAATTGGACGGTTGGAGGTTCAATTCCCGATCTCTCCATGTCCACATGAAGAAGTGTCCTTTGGCAAGACTCTATTCTGTTCAGAAGGATGAGTGTCACTTTACAGAGTGTCAGAAATGGACAGATGTGGTACACCTGTGTTACTTTGAATTGAATTGTATTTTCTTGGTTGATAATAACTTTCCATTTCATTCATACAAGGCCTAAGTTTAATGAATCAGCGAAATGACAGTCAGCAGCTGAAAGTCAGTGAAATCAATTAGTGTTTTATTCATGAACGAAGTTGTTTAGCTCTCATGCAGCCTCCTGCCACCGGTCGGGGCTACAGAGCCATCAGACAGCAGTCTGGCCCTGCGGCAGTTTCTCGAGTGGACTTTAAAAACAGCACCTTGAGGCTGGAGAGATGTTCTTTCACAAAACCAGCAGGGTTTGCCAGTACTTTAATCTAGGAAATGAAAACAGGATAGCGTGTAGGCTGCGTCAGAAAAGAAAAAGCCATATAACCTCCCAGCTGAAGCACTGCACAACCGAATTCAACACAAGCATTTCGATATTGACCTGCATGATGTGACTACAGCTGCTGGCAGACCAGTTAACCAAGCTCAGGCATATTTGATATTGTTTACCCAGGAATGCTGCGATCCCGGCTGCTTTGAAAAGATAACGGAGCTCATTGACAAAAAAATGTTGACGGTTATACTGTAGCTTCAGGAAGTTAATGGACTACATTAAACCAGAATACACAGTGCTAAATTGACAGTTTCCATTTGTGCAATCCAGACTCTGGTCATAATCCAGAGGTAGCTCCTGAATGGTTTCAACACATCCCTGCATCAACTGACCTGATTATATTGAGTGGCTCATTATCAGGCTTTCTGCAAAGCTTCTTGATAATAACCCATTCATTAGATTCAAGTTTCCTCGAAGGCACGATGACATTGAGAAGCGAACGCTGTATATGTAGATGTAATGTAATTCTCTGGTTTGATCTCAACTGCAATGGTTGTTTTTCTCAAGTGACCTTTTTTGACTTCATGCTTCACGTTGAATTGAGTTTTTAATTGCTTCATTTGTACTGTGAAACATGCGTTGGCAGCAACCAGTGTAATATTTCCTGACTCTATATCCTAAATGGATGTCCTATTTAGGTCTCGGGGAGAAATAATGTCCCCAGCTGTCCATGTCAGGTCATTCAACTTCTTATGTCAACCCCACAAACACTGAAACCTCCCTGGACACAACTTTACCTTAGGTGGCATGCAGGTGGACCGCGGTCACATAAAGACACTCAGCACCTAGCAACTTTACTGAGGACCCTTAACTGTAATGTTGGGTGACATAATAGGGTTGGTTGTCCAGTGTGTGCCATGTCTACTTGTCTGACCGAGGTAAGCTGTCTGCCAAGAGGCATCTGTTCAACGAGAACGTTGCTGCTTAATCATATTATCAATAATGACAGAGTATGCTGACAATTAGATTATTTTGGAGGCGATTCGATTACAGCCACTCAAGACTCGGGCAGACTTGTTTAAGTATAGTAGTAGAGAATCATAAAAGAGGGAAGTTTCTAATGTTCACCGCATACTGACATAATTGCCCATGCACTGACTGTACTAGACACCCATCCAGAATGCAGTGCCCTGACATGTACTGTCACATGCAACTGCAACAATAATCTCTTTATCAGGAGAACATGTTGACACATGTCCATATATGTTATGTTCTTAATGCATCATAGAGCACATAACGCATGGGAGCACATATGTTTGCACTTTCCATTGTTTACATGGATCACGTGTTTGTTTTTTGTAGTTGCGTTATATTTAAAGACCTATTAAACTACACAAAAGATAAAATATATAATTTCACACGGAACTTTTAAAAAAAAAATCTAGCTCACTTGTGAGATATTAACATTTCCTGGTGAGATATAGCAAATGAGTTACATTGGTGGTGGTTGTGATTGCCAGAATTACACATATAGCAGAGCAAATGTATTTTATTTTTTATTTCGTAGCTTCTGTACTGCTTCACATTGCACACCATTTTTTTTTACCTCACTTGAATAAATCACCCAGTAAAAAAAAACAACCAGTCATATACACATTCGCTTGTGCCTGTTTGTTAAAAGGATTAGCATTAGCCTTCTATAAATACACAGCCTTCATTCCTGTTAATGAGGCTGAGTAAAGACTGCAGCAATGTTTGGCCCAGGTCTTGATAAAACTCAAAAATTATTGTAATTAACCGGTAATAAATCAGGTGCTTATATTTTCAAAACTCCTCAGTTTCAGCCAGATTTTTCTTCCAGGTTTGCACCATGAACTGATACTCTTTGTATATACGGTGAATCCACGCGTTACTTTGCTTTATTTACTTTACCATAGACGTAGGACTCCTCTCCACCTTTGTTGTACGACACAATATTAGATTTGTACTAGTGGAGATTTTTATTCATCAGCAGTAGCAGTAGAGCTGCTTTGGTTTGCCACCGTGTAATCCCTCATCATATCCTCGCTCATAATCATCACCAGCATAATTTAGACATCAGTGTCTTTATTACTCAGTTTTACTAACTCAGAAACAGTCCAGGATCTCTGGCTTTCCCTTGATGAGACTGGCAGCCACTTTGGCCCATTTAAGACATGAAAATAGACGCGAGGAGGAGGAGGGGGAGGAGGAGGGGGAGGAAGCTCATCTGCTGTGTGGGCCTCGTTTTAGTGTTGCCCGCCCCGCATAGACATCAGAGGACAGATCTGTCGGTGTGTATCAGCGGCTTGCGTACAGTCAGCCCTTTCTACTGTCATAGCACTGCTTAATATTCATGAGAGCAAATTGGAAGACAGTCATTTAACTTCCGTGCATGGTGTATCGCCTCTGGGCAGATCAGATCAGTGGGAATGCTTACACACAGTGGACTCTCCATCCCCCGGCCGGCTGCCTGGATCTGAACTCTTTGCGATTAGTGGGGCATGTTACTTTCATGTTTTTAGACTTTGATATACAGTCAAATTTACTTTGGTGTAAAATACGGTTTCCAATTAAACATATACCTGCACACTGTGTTTCCAATTTAGGTAATATACAGGTCAAAGTCCTACTTATGGTTGCCTCGGCTTCATCCGGTGATTCAGCACTGCATACATCACATTATTGCTGCTATCCATAAATCCACTGAGCAGAAATAGGAATTTGTTCGGGTGGAAAATTGCTTTAGCTACTGTTAGTGTTGAATGTGAGTGAGCCAGGTATGATCTCCACATCCCAGGCAGACTTGCCCTGAGGGCACAGAGCAGAGAGTTGCTTTAATTACCCAAGGTTCCTGCTGTCACATTGTCACCACGAGGCACCCGGTGCCACGCTACCATGCGGTGCCGAGTCCCCCCTTCGCACTGGCGATGACAACTCAGACAATGGATTTGCCCGCTCAACAGATGCAACACAAGTGCCCTCTGAAATATGGGGAGCTGAATCAATCCCACTGTCTCTCTGATTCTCTCTTTGCCTCTTCTTCTTTGCTCTTTTCTCCCCGCGTCACAGAGTGCTCATGAAAAAAGGCTGCTGCTGCATGAAAGACAGAACTTGTAACAATGAGTTAAGAGTTCCCATGTGACAAAGTTCATTTGAATACTACAGGTACCCGAGAAAGATAAATATCAGGCAAACTCACAGTGACTTTAACATGCTTTGATTGGCATTAGGTCGACACGTTCTAAACACCGTAGAAACATCATGGATCTCATTGTTGGAGACATTACTTCAACTGATCCTCTCAAATGGACACGAAATGGAACTGTCATGAATATGTAATAATTCCCCTCTGAGATTATGAAAGTATTCTGATATGGAGTGTGATACACCAGAAGTGCCCAATACATCGCTCGCGATGAACCAGCAGATTGCAACAGTAGTGCAGGTTGACTGTGTACCGCTCCGGAGAGTTCTCTATTATCTGATTGACATACATAGCTGCCAGTTTGCAATCTCTCCCCCTCTAACATGGAAGTCATAATGCAGGTCAAAGTTATTAAAAGCATCGATGACACATTTATTAATCAGTTTGTTGTGCCGCATAATTTATGCAGAACTGGCTATGTGACAGAGAGCGCTTCAGTCGGGTTCATCGTTCTGTTCGATAATATAAGGTTGAAGCAGTATCAATATATCTTTACTTTACTGCCTAGTTGTGTAATGTATTATAGAAGGCTTAATATCACCATAGAAAGGAATACTAGCTATAAATAGTCGATTGTTTGATTACTCCAGGTTGTATGAGAATGTTTCATGCGTGACATTGCAGTTTGGACGATTCAACAAGCAAGCAAAACAGTGTTGTTTCTAAAGTGTCCTTGTCAACTCTTTGGTTCGAGAACACTGAATTATATTGGACTTTGGGAACAAACTGTGGCGAATGGATAATCTCATATCAATCGTAGTTGAATCAAGTTTGAATAAAACTCATCAAACTTTTCTGTTTCTTATAACTCAGTTTCAGACTTAATTAACCGTTTGCTGTCCGGCTGGCTCAGTAGGCCACGTCTCCCTGGACTTTCAGTCGCTCAAATGAAAGACTAGGAATGATGATTTACATCCATTCATTGATTTAATATGACTTTATGCGTCGCTGTCATGTTGTCTTTAAAATTTCATATGTAAGATGGTTTCCTTTGACCAGTTTAAGTGCATCTTGTTGTGAGTGGGAATTGTTTGAGATTTTGCAATATCGAAACAATTACTTTGTGAAGCAGTTATACAGTCCGTGTGAGGTCAAACTCACCTTAGGTGATGCAACAAAGTCGGTTCCTTTTAAAAGCTATTCATTAGATGCAGAAAATAGATAATTTCTCAATTCGGTTCATGAAGCATGGAAATAACAGCAGTCAAAAATGCAAATAAGTTGAATTTCTCATCAAATCTTGTAATAAACCCCCCCTGCAAGGGAAGCTCTGAGGTGGCCTGAGGCTTTGCCTGCTTTGGGGGTCTGCAACATGATATTTTCACTGTAATATTTTGGAGAATCAGAAATCAGAAAAGGCTTTTACAACCTCTCTTAGGGACAATCTGAGTGGGCTTCAAGGAAAAGGTTGGAAACCACGTCATCGAACTGTTAGTACCCCAAATAAATACTGTAAGATTTTTAAAAACAATGGTATGCATTGTAAAGGGAACTCCTCTCGTGTCGAAGGTTCAGATCAAACAGCGTTTTCCATCCTTCATTCCTCCCTATGATAACCTGGCAGAAATAAAAATCACAGTCAATTATAGATGCATATAATACATTATTGAACAGTGCCATTTATTTCACCTTTGCAGTTGAGTTCATGAAAAATTATTCCAATTACTGATTTTCTCTCGGGCACTGTAGTAAGTGGTCGGGCCCCGAGGCCATTTGTTGGGGCATGACACGGTGCTCTTTGTGAGGTCTAAGGGGGTGATGTACCTGCGTCACTGGGCCATTTGTGGTCTGGCTCCTGAGCTTAGTCAATTATGGAAACGAGTAGCGTAGTGATATGCGCCCTTCCACCAGAGTCCATTTCTTCATTTTAATTAAATCAATCTCACTATCACTCAGTCAGTCTAAATTGAGTTGCTCTCACGTACTTTTCACATGTGAAATAGGCGAATATCAAAACAGCCATGGCATAAATCCTAATCCAATTTCTCCGATGCTTGCACAGAATAGAGGCTTTCCAAGCAGCCACATACTTCTTTGATGTATTTTTTCTCAAGCCATTTTTCCATTGTGGCATTGTGACGTTCAAAGTATCAATTAACTAAGTACCGAAAGTCAGAAAACTTTGATGTTATGTCTGTCTCTGGATTCTTTTTTAATTAAGTAGAATTCTTCAAATAAATTTTATTTTTAATCAACAACCTTTTGTTTTCACTTATTTCCAAAAATCCCCTGAAGAATAAAAGGAAACCATGAACAAGGAGTACAAGCAGATATTATGATGCAGAAATATCTAAATAATAATCTGCAAGCCACAGAAAGTCTTTAAGCACATTTCATGTTTCACACAAGGATAATCTGTGTTGGATGTAAATCAGCTAAAGCTATTTGAAAAACATAGACTGTCTTCTCCTTACTAACCTTGAGCATAACTCAAGAACAGGTGGGCTTTTGAACCCCCCCCCCCCCCCCCCATAACCAGTGGTATTATCAACAGAGCACTGAGAAGATTGATACTCCCTGTGCCAGCTGGAAAAAGAGAATGAATCAGAGTTTAATATGACTTTGATGTATTATTTTCATCTTGGCCACTGCCACAGACCCTTCGAGAGCACTGCGTTACTCTCTCCCACTGCATCTTGAAAGATTCAAATCTGCCAAAACTTTTTGCTGTAGGAGACAGTACCCGAGTGTCACAAGCTTAAATGCCGCATTATTTGATCAAATAGGGTTAAAGAGCCAATTTTACAACCGTAACAGATCTTTAATCCAATTTTTTTTATGTTTTAATGAAGTTAATTGCATTTTTAACTCTCTATGTTGTTTTATCTGATTCCCACTCATTGCGATGAGGACCATCATTTGCATCATGCGAGTTTGCTTTTGAGCCTCCAATGATGAAGTTGGGCATAAAATCCCCGCAATTATTAATACCTTGCTTAGCATTGTTGTGAAAATTACTACAGGATATTTTCCGGTTTTGTGGCATCAGTAAGGAGCAAAAACCTTCCACCACATAAGCTGCGCCGATCAGATTGGCTCGAAACGTTTCACAACAAACTGCAAGCTGATTGCAACCACACATTCCCAAGATTGTTAAATTATTATACAATCAGCCATTTTGGGGACTATTGATTGTACATCGAACAGCAGGCCAATCCATACTGCGGAGGAAATAATTATTGTACTCTGGGAAACGCTGCACTTTTAAAATGACTTGCGTTGCCGGATCTTGTGACAAAACAAGAAACCTTAAAAAGAACTTTTAAAAAGAAGCTAAAACAAGCAACAGTCTCCGAAAATATAATACAAATCTAAATAATGAAATAACATGAAAAAGCACCATGACCATTAAAAGGAGTTTGCTCAATCCTAAAACAATTCAAACATTTCACATTAATTCAACAGGACTTTAGTAGCAAATACTTTATATATCAAACAAATCTATGATAACGCACTTCATTATTGTTTTCATGAACTCACGAAAACACAAACTCATTATCTTACTTACAAAGTAGCGTAAGTTTGGACATTTAGAGAAGCATCAGAAACAACAGTGACTGAGCAACATCTCATTTTGAAATAATTACAGAAACCCAAGCCAAATAAAATACTGTGAAAATGTTATTTTCCTTATTTTTCCCGCATTGTTCTTGTTGGTTCTCTCTAAAAACTAAGAAAACACTCTCCCACAACCCTGTATTTTAATCAAAATCTGTTTCACTCACTTCCCAATGACAAAGTAGACACCGTCACTGATTTGCCGGTACTGGTTTCCATCTAAATCAGAGATAATCAGCTGCAGGATGGTGGTTGGAAAACCCTCCACTGTCTCCTGTTTGTGTGTGTAGAGTGTGGACCAGGTTGGGATGGAATCCACAAACAGATAACAAATATCTGTTTGGTGAAATTGTAGAGATGTGAACAAGCCCAAATAAGCCTTTTTTAGAAACAACTCCTACCAATTTTTGCAATCATTTTTCCATAATTTGAACTTGTCGTATGTGTATTTGCATTATATTTATTTCCAGTTATCTGTATATTTGATAGAATGTATGACTTTAGTCCACCACTTTTTTTTTTTATCTTGATTTCTTTATAAAAAATGGAAAATTCCAACAATGAAGAATATGTTGGCAATAACAAATTAGACATGATGTTAAAATATTAGTCACGGCATGCTACATGTTACAGTTTGAATTGACAGTAAGAACATTTTTAAATATTCAATATTTAAATTTTTTATTCAATTTTAATTCATCCACTAGTAGTTTAGTGCTCGGCGCGGTCTGTACAATGTTGCATCTTGATGTTTGAAGGTAAGGAAATGTTTGGCTTAGTAAGGAGTTGGAAATGTGAGCTGTTAGTTTTCATGAATAAAATCAGCAGCGTTAAGTACAGTATGGAAAAAGGTTCATTCAGTCACCAATTTATCCTGATACATTTACTACTAGCAGGCTGCCACAGGCTCAGTGAGTCACAGCTGACACAGTAAAGAAGAAGAAGATGCTCCACCATCAAAGTTTGCCAATAAAATATCAAACTGCCCTGTATTATAAGTACTTTGCTGTTATTTTGCCTGAGGAACTTGGATATGTCCACAAGGTGTACTGGAGGCTACTGATGGTAATTGCTTCATCAGATAATTTGTCTAAATATCAGGTCGCCTTCATCCTCATCAACATATGAATGAGAAACCAGGTGGGTAACTAAAATAGATTGTATAAGTAGGCTACAAACTCACAATGGGAATATGAGTCACGCAGTATTTGAATTATCAATGTGTGATTATACCATTCCAACCACGTGATAGAATATAATAATAGTTCCCGTGCATACTAAATGTGTCCGGTTGGGGGGGGTCATGGACAGCCGCAGCATCTTCCAACCGACACAGAGTAAGATGAATAAACCTGGACATCACTGAGCCGGTTCATGATGACAGGCAGTCACCGCAGTCGATTCACACTAATTTGTTTTTTGCCAGCGAACCAAACATGCATGTTTTGGACAACCACCAAAAGAAAACTCATGTGGACACGAAGACAGGATTCGTCTGTCAGGGGCCATGTTTGAATTGAAGACCGTCCAGCTGCGAGACAGATGCAAAAAAATATGGCGAAAAGAATTATGTGTATGACTCTATGAAACAGCGACGTTCAATATACATCGCGTTTATGGAACCACTTTTAAAGCTGCAAGTCACATGAAAGTCTTTGTAAGCAACTGGAGCCTCAACAAACTGCTAATTTGGTGGCCCCTATTTAAAACTTCAGAGGGATTTTAATTGGAAAATACAAATTTGAAACGCTTATCCTTGTATTTAAACACACAGCTCATACTGTATTATTGCAGAAGAACCTCAATGTAGTCACTCTTACTTTTAACCCCGTTTGTCTAATAGTAAAGTCAATGTTAGCTCATTATGTTATATATGTACTCAGTGTGAGCTCGTCCACTTTGTTTAAAGAGGCTTGGTAGATCTCCATTAGCTCTTACGATGAGTTAATGTTATCCTGAAAACGAAGTTTAGAAGTTTAGAAGTTAAAGCTGCACTTACCTTCTTTTTTTTTTTGCAGTTTCTTTCCGACTATTGAATGCATGCTGAGAATGTTTTTCCATGTTTATAACCAGAATGAACAGGTTAGAGCTCATTGTTACACATCTATTAGACTCACAAAGGTCTGTTCACCTGTCTGGCTTTAATCCTTCAGGGCATTTTCCACACACACACACATTTGTTGTATCAGCCTTCATCGGTCATATCATGCTCTGATTTCTTGCTTTAATTTGGATGAAAATGACAAAAATCCATCCATCCATCCATTAAACCATTCTAGCTACCTTTGACATGGGAAAAATCAATCCCTACGTTTGCAAGCTTTTTTTTTTGTTTGTTTGTTTGTTTTTGTTGTTTTAAAGGGAAAGAGGCTGTATTGATCTCGTTTGCCAATAATTTTGAATGCATGTCCCTAATCTGTACAGGCAAATGAGCGCTGTGTGGCTATGCGTGCATACATGAGCAGGTCACTGGAGTGTCTCATTGCTGGTGTAGAGCTGCTGGAGCAGAGAAAAGGATGGAAACGTTTGCAATCGGAGACCTTGTTAGGAATTTATGAAGTGCTAAAATGTTTTCTCCCCGGGGAGGGTCGAAGCCAGCTGCCAGGGCCACTGTAAGCCATTTAGTGCACAGGCCCGTCACCAGGCTTACATGGCAAGCGACACACACAAGTATTTTCTTCTTTGAAATACTCGTCCTGCAAACATCTGCTGGCTGAAATCAAACAGCTGTAGATTTCATTGGAGTTAATCGGTCCAACATTGACATTTATTAGCCTCCTCTTCTCTGGAGAACACTTCCGCACAATCTGCATTTAATGTCATTCTCTTTACTCTGACGCTGGCTCAAATGGAAGCTTGAACATGATCAAGACGACTGACCTTATTTCATAATTGATGGTAGTTTATGTTAATTTAATGTTCCCCAGATCCCAGTGATGGGAATACATTGATTATTCCGAAACCACTGATGATAGACTTTGAATAGAAGCACATACCGTTAATGGCTTTTGAAGAATACTGATTTGAGCATTGTAGTATTAAAAAAAAAGACATTTCTATTGATGTGCCATAATAACGATAATGCACAAAAATAAATTAAGGAAAGCTTCAATATTTTCTTATTATTAGAATTAGTTTGAACTGTCGTTTTCTAGATTTTTTTTTTTAAATGTTGAAAAGTGACCCCAAAAATATTATGTATTACAAAGAAATGATTCAATACCACAAAACTTTAAGAACAACAACAACAACAACAACAGAATATTAAAAAAATAAAAACGTGATATGTGTTTGTGACATCAAACCTCCCTGTGCTTTCTGTTTTCCAGTTTTCAGTGAGGACCTACATTCCAGCTTATATTTTGTCAATGCATCTCTGCAAGAGGTAGTATTTGCCAGCACCACAGGGACCTCGGTGCCCTGTCCCGCTGGGGGCGCACCGCCTGCCTCGCTGCGGTGGTATCTGGCGACCGGCGAGGAGATCTACGATGTCCCGGGCATCCGCCACGTCCACCCCAATGGAACCCTACAGATCTTCAACTTCCTGCCATCCAGCTTCAGCAAGCTGATCCACGACAACACGTACTACTGCACTGCCGAGAACCCGTCTGGCAAGATCAGGAGTCAGGATGTCCACATCAAAGCTGGTGAGAGGAGATGAGGGCTTACTGCAGGAATAGCACTTGTAATGACGGAGGTGTGCGGAAGAAATTGAACATTAGTTGCAGTAGAAGACATGAAAGACACAGTTGTACTAAATATAGAATCACAACAGGAAACCCGGATGAAGGCTGATAAATTCAAATAAAAATGTATGTCAGTAGTACAAATTTACTGAAATGTGGGGATCCAAAATGTTATAGTAACTTTGCTCCGTGTCTCACATTTTCTCGTGGCGCTCTCGTAAACGCAAAGTAGTTGAAAAGCAAAAAGGATGTGTAATTGTCTGACTTCCATCCATCATCTGTTTATCTCCTGCCAACCTAATTCTAAGATATATAATAAATACGATTAAAATTGAAATGTAGATATTAAAATCAAGGTCATTTTCTCGCCTTGAAGCACGAAGAAGTATCAAGCAAATATTTCCCATTTAAAACATAATGTAATCGAAATGAGCTTCCCTAATGATTTCTCAAAACAGAATACTGCATAATGAAACACCAAAAAGAAAGTACAGACTAGTTTTTCCATCTATCCCGGGTTTATAAATTGCAACTCATTTTAGCAAACACACTCACTCCCAGCTGAAGTACGGCTCCAGCTTGAAGGGACATGGACCTCTCAAGGTTGAATCGGCAGAGGGTTAAAAAAAACAACAAACTTTTTCTGAAATATTTATTATTCGCAGAAAAAGGTCAAAGGTGTACTACAACAAAAAAAAACTTTGAGAGAGGCATTGAATAATTTTCAGCCACACTCATCCACTGAATACATTTACAGTTTGAGATAGATTTGTACGTGTTTGTTATACCAAGGACAAGTACGATCACAGGTGGAAGGAGCACAGTGCAAATCTGGAGTGGAGTATTAAATTGTATGCAATTACAAGTAAAAGTACTGCTTTTAAATAATCACTTACATGAAAATACGCCCAAACTACTCAACGTGTTAGTTACTTTTTAGTCACATTTAATCTTTTTTATGTGATACTGGTTTGATTAAATTCAAAGAAATACATATATATGAAATACATTCAAATAAATTTCTCTGTTTTAAAAAAGAAAATTAAGTTGAATAGTAAGTCAAATATTGGGTGTACTCAGTAGCTACCGAGGGATTTAAAATGTAGAGATGACAGGTTGTATCTTGTATGGGTATAATGACACAACATACTCCCCAAATATTATAGTAAATCAATTATTTGTAATACTACTTGAACTTGTCAATCAGGTTAACACTCATTAACAGTCATGTTAATGATACCACTGAAGACAAATTCTAAATTGGCTCACTAGTTTTATTAATGATTTTACAGTTCACGTTCTTTGTTCTTCACACTGTGGCTCTGGATTTTCTTCAAGATCCCCAAATTTCCTGCAGCTGTCATCGTTCCTGTTACAACCTGTGTTTGTCTTTTTGTCCCTTAGTTTCCCGGGAACCCTACACGGTCAGAGTGGCTGACCAGAAGGCTATGAGAGGCAGTGTAGCCGTCTTCAAGTGCATTATTCCTGCTTCTGTGGAGGCCTACGTCACTGTTGTATCATGGGAGAAGGACACCGTTTCACTCAGCTCAGGTACGTGCAGACTCATTCATTCTGGGGAAAAAAAAAAAAAAAAGCCTGTTAAAAATGCACAATACCTGACGGGTAAATTGGTGGTGAAGGGGCCAAAACATGGCTGACCACGTTTGAAAGTATTTCCAGAATTAAAGAGCCCACGCTGAAGCCTTTGTGTTTCCAGAGGGAAATGAGATGACATGTTTGACAGAGGAGGATGTTGCCTTTTTTTTTGTGTGTGTGTTTATTCCTGATCTGCAGTGCACTCTGCTCTTTGGACACGACGCTCTGTTTAGCTGTGAGTCACGGTCTTACCTGTTTACTGTCGCTGTCTGCCATAACTGGAGCTCTGCAGCTCCGGTGCAGCCCCTCCGTCCCCTCACTAGCCGGAGGATGTTGATAACTGTCACATCGAATCACCAAGCTTCTCTCTCCTGTACGCACTCCACCTCAGCCAACTCCATTTTGACTCCAGCAAGGGGTAAAGTGGAACCGTTTACATAGCATTACATAGCATTGACCTAGTTACCCTCCTTGTTTGAATCCAGTGCTGCAGCAACACTTCTGCGGGTAGAATTTTTACCCGCGTTAAATGGGATGCTTATCTCTTTGATTGCTCCATGTACTGCCCGCTGGCCGATTTCGCCTCATACTGGCCGCGTTCAGGGACGTGTAAGTGAGCACTTGATGTCGTTTGACTGAGGGCAGAATCTGGGACGGTGTTTTGGTGGCATTTTAAATGTGTCTGCTCGAGCATGATGATGCGTCTTGTGATCCATGCCTGTGACTTATTTACTTGAGGTTACTCCAGTTAGTCGCTGCGAGCTGCTGGTTGAAGACATCCCCGAATGTCACGGAGAGCGAGCGAACACACAGCGTGCAGACGTGATTACGGTCGGCAAATGAAATCAATCATGTAGACGAGACCCGGGGACGATGTTTATCATCACTGTGGCTGGAAAAAGGTGTCCTTTATGAGGATAGAATGCCGCGACGTGTCGTCACTCTGTTTCAAAAACAAAAAGTCTGAATCATAAAGTTAAAAATAAATAAATAGATGTTTCTGTGGGGAGGGGGGGGGGGGGGGGGGTAGTGTGTTTGATTATCATTTCTTTTAAAAAGCAATGATTGCTTAAATCATCACCAGTGACGTGTGTTCTCCATCTCAGCAGGTCTGACAGCCTATAGAATATGCAGTGAGGTTTTGATGGATTATACTGTATGCTCAGTGTTCTTCTGAGTTCTTTCGCAAGCGTTCAGGAGAACAACGATATTGGATTGTCCATGTTTACTCCAATAAGTATTGCAGCAGGCGAGTGCTGTCAAAAGCATGAGCACACGGTCAAAATCACTGCTGCTCGGCGATAAATATTTGATGGTAGATTCTGATGCATGAGCGGATTCACCTCACACTGTTATGGAGAGGGTATGTTTACTCTAGGAGCGAGGGTTAGAGGGAAACGTGCGTGTGTGTGTGTGTGTGTGTGTGTGTGTGTGTGTGTGTGTGTGTGTGTGTGTGTGTGTGTGTGTGTGTGTGTGTGTGTGTGTGTGTGTGTGTGTGTGTGTGTGCATGCATAAGCAAAAAAAAACAAGCGAGACACTGTGAGGATACCAAATAGGCTTGACAATGGCATCTGGATGCAGTTTGACCCTGCCTAGATTTCCCGCTTTCTCTCTCAGACCTGCTTTTCTTTTTCCCTTCTAGTTCTTTTTTTTTTTTTTTTTTTCAGATTTTTCATAAAAGAAGACTTGGTCTCAGTGGACACAAAATAAAGCTATCCCACAGCCGCCGCTGAATTATTAATGTCAGGTTTTTGTTGGGAACGGTAACATCAAGTGCACTTCTCTTGCATTGTGCATCAGAATGAGAGGGGAAAAAACAGGTCTTGAGATTTTTTATTTTTTTTTTCCCTTGGTGAAGACACAAATAACGGGGATTGTTAAAAAATGTAGGGGGATGATGTCGCTTGTGTATTAAGTGAATCGGAATACACACATGCTGCCTACCGTGGAGACACTCTAAAACATCCGAAACCTTTGATCAGGCCTCATGACGTGTCAACGGAACCTGCTCGACATCCATCAGGTGTAAATGTGCTTCCTTCGATCAGTAACTTGTGGAGAGCTAACCGGCTTAAACCACACCTGCGGAAATCTTTTGAATATCCAGTGATTCACATTAGGGTCAAAAATAGATGCATAATTAAAGACTAGGGCCTGTCTTAATTAATCCGCTGTGATTGAAAAGTTAATTACAATATGAATTACCTTTCAGAAGGAGGACTGCTTAGTAGTCATTTGAAGCGGCCTGTTTTCAATGTGAATGAGCGCGATGTGAGCTCGCCGGGTCCTAATGTTGCCACTAACATACCATTAACCCGTCATGAATTTTAAAATGAATCTCGCAGCACGAGCTTTCAAATGCCCGGTGACGATCGCCTCCTCGCTGCTTTTGATAAACAATTGACAGAGCTAATAGAGAGATGAAAGAGGCAGACGGAAAAAAAGGGAAAATAGACGGCAAAGTGCAGAAGGGAGGGCTTGCGCTGTAGATCCCACTGTGGTCCTGCCAGGATTGTATATAGCGGCCCTTAATTTGAATGCACATGTGTGCTGCTGCGTGCACCTTTTGTGTATCATCGTGTACGTAGCTGCAGTTTTTTTTGTTTTTCTCTTTTTACGTGCCCTTGTCTGCTTGCATGTCAAGTGGCCATGCTTCTGAAAGGGGAGGAAGACAGGGATGGTGTTTTTTTTTTTTTTTTTTGTGTTTTCCATCTACCTTCCTTTTGTCTCTCATCATTCATGATATGAGGCAGCGTAATGAGCTGGGCGGCCTTGGTCGCAGACAAGAGCTTTAGCAAAAAACAGAGCTCAGACGCTGAATTGAGCTGCAAACATGTCGTCACAGAGACCTTGTACTCTCCTCTAAGGTGCGCTCGGCTGTATGTAGTGCAATTTGAGAAAGAAATTCTGTGTCTATTTGTACTGGTTCAGCTTTCCTGAGGCGAACTATTAGCTGTAATCTATCGTCTGTGAGGTTATTTTCCTCTCTACCTGCCGTGAAGACGGAGTTATTGGCGTCGACATACTGTCTGTAGAACATTAAATCCATTTCACCTTTCAAAGCTGTTTATGGAACATGTTTATTTTCATTTGCATTTAGTTTTGTTTGGACATCTTGCAGACTTGAATAAAATTGAGTACAATTAAAAGAGTTCATTATTTTATTTCTAATATTCACCTCACTTAGCTCAACCGAATGATTTAAAGTTACAAATGTTTGGGGCAAAGGTAAAGCTCATGAAATACTCAATACTCCAAAACAATACCATGTGCATGGTGTTTAATTAACCTGATTTAAGTGATATCAACAAACCATTTCAAGCTGTGCAAATATAAATACCATAACTAAAACGTACACACTGCTATTAGTGTCTCAAGGATGTAAGTTAAAGGTGAACCAACTTATGTTTATGAATTAGATCAAGTTTGAAGGACTTGATTCATTTAAGGTTTTTACCAACCGAAGCAATTCAATTCGGTTGGTCCAACTATTTCCAACTATTTTCTTTTTCGGTGTAGAAGATAGCGAGAATGGATGTTTTTGTTGTTTTCATCCAAATCAAAGTAAGAAATCAGAGTAGAATATGACCATGTCCATCCATCCATCCATCCATCCATCCATCCATCCATCCTGATGGCATCAGTGGAGTAAATAATTTTCTCCAGTGAGATCCTTCAGTCACATTCATGTGGACTCCTCAAATGGTGCAAAGTGCTTCCTCCCTCTTTCTGCACACTCCTGTCTCATGGGTTCTTCTTAGTGCTTATAAAGGCCAATTAAACAGTTTGCTTACTAATAGAATTGCAGACTTTAAACAGTCGCTGGGTTGCTGAGGAAGTTTTTTTTTATTATTTTTTTAAGGGTCTACTGTAGGTGTTTGGTTTACGGGATCACTGTTCAGCAGGAATTTATCATGCCAGCGAAGTGCCACCGCCTCCATTTTTCACTGAGATTGACAGTGAGGGCACTGAGAGGCAGGCAGAGATGGGGCTGTAAATTCAACACGCCCAAAGTCAGGCCAACCTTGAAAGGAGGGCACAGTGGTAGAAATGGGCTGACGAGGAAAGAAGATAAAATGAAATGTAGAGAAGGGGCAGGCAGATGAGAGGGAAGGAAGTGAGCTGAGAGTTGGGAAAACAGGGGGATGAGAAGGAGGTGATTTAAAGAGGTATAGAGGAGTGTGGGTGAGGCTTTTTCTTGGGTAAACAAGACACTGCGTCACATTTAGCCACATGATCTTTCCCTTCTCTCCACTTTCCCTCTTTTTCTTTTTCCTTTCCATCACTCACTATGGTCCCCCGTCTCTCGCTCAGATTTGGGATTTTCCGTCTCACACAAATATGGTTTGTTGATCTTGTTTGTGGGCTGAAAAATGGGTCACGGCTCAAGCAGGAGTTGCATGATCCCTTCATATGACTGCACGGCGACTTGGCGGAAGATCCAGATAATAGTATGAAAGTGTGTACTTGCACGTGTATAATTACACTGTGCATACTGCATGCGTGTCTGCG